>NC_061511.1:262305401-262350470 GCF_022539505.1 Lolium rigidum
CGACGGGTCCAAAAAACTCGAGTCCCGTCAGGATTCAAGTTACCAGACAGTTTCAAAAAATTCGATGGATTGCAAGATCCCGAGGATTCGTTAGTTGATTACTTGGAGACGGTGAAGTTAATAGGTGGCACCAGAGCAACAGCCATGCAAAGTATTCAAATACACCTGAGCGGAGCCGCAAGATCTTGGATCAAGAAACTTCCTCCAGGATCCAACGACAGCTGGGATAGTTTCGAGGATGTGTTTGTCAAAGACTTTCGATCAACCTGCAAAAAAACAGCATCACTAGAAGAGTTGAGATCGTGTCGACAAAAGCATGATGAATCAATGAGAAAATACATCCAAAGGTGGAACATCATCAAAAATTCAGCAGAGAATATATCTGACGAGAGAGCAATAGATGCGTTCGTGGCAGGAATTCGACGAGGAGATTTTGTCGAAGACTTGGGGAGAACCAACCCAAGGACAGTATCAGCATTGATGGAAATCGCAAATAGATGGGCAGATGGAGATGATGTTGTTCATAATAAGCGACACAGGTCACCGGAAGAGGACCGTAGCCGAAATTTTCAAAATAGAAGACGGTTTTCTCGACAATTCTCGAACTACGATGCTCCTGGCCAAATATCGGCTGGTTTTCGGGGAAACACTGGAGGAAACAATAGAGATGAATATCAAAGGAGTAACGAACAGCGAGGCGATAATAGAGATGACTCTCGAAACAACAGGCAAAATAGTGGATCAAGGTGTCAGAGACCTTTTGTAACTCCCGAAGATATGATGAACGGGCCATGCTAGATGCATTTTTATCTCGACAACAATGGGAAGAGGCAGTTAGGACATTTGCAGAAGGACTGTCGCAATTTTCAAGCAATGTTGCGGGTTGCAGGGCTAGCCAATGCTGAAGCAGCAACTCGAAACCCCCAGGGACCCAGGAGTGAGATCCACCTACCACCTCCTCCCGCGATCACGGACGAAAATCGACACCAGCTCAGAATAGCGGCAACACCACACCCACCCCCATATGTTGATCCTAACTCCAATGGCGCGGTCTCGATGATTCAGAAAGTTAGGCCATCTAATAGGGCGCAGAAAGTAATTTCGCGGCAAGTATTCATGGCAGAGAAGATGCCTCCACCAACGATTGAGTACCTAAATTGGTCGGGACAGGACATTGGCTTCACAATTGCGGACCATCCGCAGCAAGTTCCTCGACCAGGACAGTCAACACTTATCTTACCGGCGATAATTGCAGGATTCGACGTATCTCGAGTTTTCATAGATGGAGGCAGCAGTTTAAACCTTATGTACGCGGATACACTAAGGAAGATGAACATATCCCTGACAAATCTAAAACCAACCGACACACGTTTCCATGGAATCACACCAGAGAAACCGAGTTATCCGTTGGGAAGAATCAATCTCGACGTTCAGTTTGGAACCCGAGAAAACTACAGGATAGAAAGGCTGGAGTTCGAAGTCGTGGATTTCCCGTCGCAATATCATGCTTTGTTGGAACGACCAACATATGTCAGGTTTATGGCGGTACCACACTACACGTACCTGTTGTGGAGGTTACCCGAACCTAAGGGACCAATCACAGTCAAAGGAAGTTTTGCGTTAGCTGATAAATGCGACAAGGATTTTCATTGACTGTCAGAAACTTTCGGGATGCAAGCAGAATATACGGCGTCACGGCTCACAACTGACTATGATGTGTTACTAGACTCAGGAAGGCCACTCAAGGAGCCAACCTTTAATACTACTAAGGACTCCAAGGAGGTGCAGATTCACCCAACAGACCCAAAGAAAACGACGTCCATTGCAACAAACATGGACCTCGCATAGGAAAGCGCGCTCGTCGAGTTCCTCCGTGAGCACTGGAAAATCTTCGCATGGTGTCGAGCTGACATGCCAGGAGTACCCAGGGAACTTGCCGAGCACCACCTAAACTTGGATCCAATAGCGAGGCCAATCAAACAACCTTTGCGGCGTTTTTCGGAACCAAACCGCAAAGCCATGCTGTCAGAAATTGATCGACTTAGAGAAGCTGGTTTTATTAAAGAGATATCTACAGAAGCCACTTGGGTAGCTAACCCAGTGATGGTGCCGAAGAAAAACACGAAAGTCCTTCGCATGTGTGTCGACTTTATGTGCCTCAATAAACATTGTCCAAAGGATCACTTTCCCCTCCCAAGGATCGATCAAATCATCGACTCCACGGCAGGATGCGAACGTCTTTCCTTCCTGGATGCATATTCTGGTTAGAACCAGATCAGATTAAAAGAAGATGATGAAGCCAAGACAGCGTTCATAACACCTTACGGCGTGTTCTGCTATAGAACAATGCCTTTTGGACTGAAAAACGCGGGAGCAACATATCAGCGGATGATGCAAAAGTGTCTTGCAACACAGATTGGGAAAAACGTACAAGTATACATTGACGATGTCGTCATAACTTCAAAAAAGGGGACAACATTGATCGAGGATTTGAAAGAAACTTTCGATAACCTTGACAAGTTCTGCCTTAAGTTGAACCCGACAAAATGCTTCTTCGGCGTTTCTGCGGGAGAACTTCTCGGATTCCTAGTATCAGCAAGAGGGATTGAGGCCAATCCAGAGAAAATCCAAGCCATCGTAACGATGAGGAAGCCAACAAAGTTAAAAGAAATACAACAGCTAACGGGGCGAGTCGCAACTTTAAGCAGATTCGTCGCCAGGCTAGGAGAGAAGGCATTGCCGTTCTACGCTTTGATTAAGCAAGGAGAGAAGTTTCAGTGGAACGACGAGGCGAACAAAGCTTTCGAGGATCTTAAGCGCACAATCTCGACACCACCAATCCTGGTGGCGCCTAAGGAGAAGGAGCCCCTCCTGCTTTACATTGCGGCCACACCTCAGGTGGTCAGCACAGCCCTCGTAGTCGAAAGAGAAGATGAAGGAAAACTCCATGGAGTACAGAGGCCAGTATATTTCATCAGTGAAGTATTGTCGCCTTCAAAACAGCGGTACCCGCAGTACCAGAAGCTGGCATATGGAGTGTTTACAACAGCGAGACACTATTTTTCGGCGCATCCGATAATAGTGGTCAACGAGGCGCCTTTATCAAATATATTAAACAATCCAGAAGCTACGGGTCGTGTCTCCCTTTGGGGAATAGAGCTTTCCCCTCGGGACATCACGTATGAAAAAAGAAAAGCAATCAAGTCGCAGATTTTACCAGACTTCATCGCAGAGTGGATGGAGTTACAAAATACGGGACCCCCAGATTTGTCGAGAACCTGGACTATGAACTTCGACGGATCCAAAAGGTTGGAGGGAGCTGGAGCAGGCGTGATACTAATATCACCTGAAGGCGACAAATTAAAGTATGTCTTACGGATGACGTTCCCAAACGCGTCTAACAATGAGGCAGAATATGAAGCTCTCATACACGGGATGAAGATGGCGAAGGCTTGTGGTGCAATCCGACTGAAAATCTTTGGCGACTCACAATTGGTGGCTCAACAGGTCATGAATCAATGTGATGTAGTCAATGAAAGTATGATAGCATACAAGGAGATGTATAATGAGCTCGAAAAGCTATTTGATGGATGCGAAGTAAATCACATCAGCAGGTTGAGCAACGACGAAGCCGATGTTCTTGCAAACATCGGGTCGTAGTGTCTTGCGATTCCACCAGGCGTGTTTTGGGAAGAAATAACAGAGAGATCTACAAAGCCGAAGAAATTAAAGAAGAAGGAGAAGGACGAGAAACCCTCGGGGGCTACACAAGAAGCATTAGAAGAAGAGGAGGAACATGATCTAGTAATGATGGTGCAAATCCCATGGATGCAGGCGTACATATCATACATCCTAAGGAAAACAATACCCGACGACCCAGTTGAAGCAAGGCGAGTTATCAGACGTTCCAAAGCCTTCACTGTGGTCAAAGGAGAGTTGTACAAACGAAGTATTTCGGGTGTGTTATAAAGGTGCGTCACACCCGAAGAAGGAAGAGTAATTCTGAAGGAAGTACACGAAGGAGTATGCGGTCATCACGCAAGCAGCTGAGCTATCGCGGCCAAGGTTTTCAGAGCGGGGTTTTACTGGTTGACAGCAATTGAGGACGCGAAGGAAATAGTGCAAACTTGCGACGCGTGCCAGAGATTTGCCGCAAGGCCTCATTCTCCGGCAGCAGAGTTGATGCCAATACCGTTGTCTTGGCCCTTTGCTCAATGGGGTCTCGATATGGTGGGAAAACTACACAAGGCCTCGCTAGGAGGATACAAGTATATGCTCGTCGCTGTCGACAAATTCACCAAGTGGATAGAAGCAAAGCCGATAAATTCACCAGATGGAGCGTCAGCAATCAAGTTTGTGAAAAGCATTGTCTTTCGGTTTGGAGTCCCTCATAGCATCGTCACGGACAATGGTAGCAATTTCACATCCAAGGAATTCAAGGCATACTGTGCAGTGGTGGGCATCAAATTGAGTTTCGCATCAGTCGCGCACCCGCAGACCAACGGTTAAGTCGAGAAAGCCAACGGTATCATCTGCAATGGTATCAAGAAGCGCTTGTTAGGACCATTGGAAAAAGCTCGACATACTTGGCCAGAGGAGCTGCCGAGTGTGCTATGGAGTATCCAAACAACACCAAATACGGCGACACAGGAGACTCCGTTTTTTCTGGTCCATGGAGCAGAGGCAGTACTGCCGATAGAAATAGAGCACGATTCTCCGAGAGTCACGGAATACAACGAAGAAGCTTCCAGGAGAGCATTGGAAGACGATGTCGACGCACTCGACGAAGCTCGAGACGAAGTGTTATCACGAGTCGCTAAGTACCAGCAAGATTTGAAAAACTACCACAGTCGACGTTTGCGACCAAGGTCTTTTCAGGTTGGAGACTTAATTCTGCGACTCAATCAAAAAAGCCATGAAAAGCTCGAGTCGCCGTGGCTTGGACCTTACATCGTCACAGAAGTAATCGAGGGAGGCGCATACAGGATAAAGGACAAGAAGTCAGGAGCTGTCGAGCCAAATCCTTGGAACGTAGCACAACTCAGGCGTTTCTACGCCTAGAGTCAAAATATAGTCCTCCTTGTAAAGCTACAATGTACTGAAACGCCCGCGAGTTTTCAGACGCACTCTTTTCCTTTTTCGGGGCACCGAGTGGGGCCGGAAAAGGTTTTTAATGAGGCGGACTCGCGGTGCTGCAATATAATAAAGATAGTGGAGATATACATCTTTTCCTTCGACATGCTCGGGGGCTTGCGCCCAGAAGTTACAATATATATATACAACGCCAACGACCAAAATATCTCGCCTTGGTGTAAAGCACCTCGCCAAACAAAAAAGACGATACAAAGAAGTCGACAAAAGAGCCCGGGGGCTAATACCCGCAAAAATAGTACAAACAATATAGTTCATTGTTTTTGCCCTGGTTTAACCTCGCATACACAATAGAGAAAATTATCACCAAAACGCTCGGGGGCTTGATGAGGAGAAATAAAAATATTCACTGACTTTACAATATAGATTATGTTTACAACATACAAGGTGCAATTACTGAAAAAACTTGGCAAGCTAAAAGAGAAACTCTCAATTGCTGCCTAGTACATCATCTATGGTCATCCGTTCAGTATTTACAGTACGAGTACTATGTTCCGCATAGCTACCCTTCACGAAGAACTCAGCATCCATCCGAAGAAGTTCATCCATCATGTCTTCTGCTACAGGGGTCACAATATCATCAATTTTGCCAATGTTCCTTTTGCTTTTCGCCATCTTGGCCAGGCACTTGGTAACAATTTGACTCATGTCAAATTTGGGATAGCAGATTTTTATCATCATCATAGCAAACCTGGCGCCGGCAGATAGTTGGGCCCGCACAAATCCATGGATTCGAGGGGCATCTCGAAATTTATCCATCAAAGCTGGAAGGGTTTCTGGCATCTCATTGCGTGGGAACATAGTGCGGTAAACTAAGGACAATGTCCTTGTACAGAAGTCGAGAAATTCGTGGACCTGACCCGCGCGATCTTGAAATCTGACAATCTGGCGGGTACTTTCAGGTGTACCCCAAAAGTTGGAACCATGCTCCAGTGCAAGTATGAGAAGCG
This sequence comes from Lolium rigidum, assembly GCF_022539505.1. Lineage (NCBI taxonomy): Eukaryota > Viridiplantae > Streptophyta > Magnoliopsida > Poales > Poaceae > Lolium > Lolium rigidum. The sequence goes on from NC_061511.1 coordinate 262,311,503, forward strand.
CATTGGATCGAGCCTCAACACGCTCATCCTCGGCAGCAGTGTCCAAAAAAGAACCTGTATTAGCAAAGAATCAGCAGAAAAAGAGAAGACAGCAAGAGAAAAATCAAGCATGACCAAGTTAATGAAGCATACCCGTCATATCCAAGCTGGCATCAAGCATTAGCTCAAACATGAAATTCTCTCGTCGAGAAGCTTCAGCAGCCTCAGAAACCGCAGTTTCCTTTTCAGCTATAGCATCTTGAGCCTGTTGAAGCGCAATTTTTTCCCTCTCGGATGATTTCCGAGACTGCTCCATTACCATAAGTGACTGTCTCTTGATAGACTGGAGCAGACGGTGAAGTTCTTCCAAGTCTTGTGCCGAACCTTTAGTCGAGGAATCTTCAGAAAGTTCGCGAGCAATAGGTGTCTTCTTCAAATAGGACGAAGTAGGAAAAACATCAGAAGGACGAGGAGTTGCAGTATAGTTGTCAAAAATCAACTGAAAAATAAAATTTCGACATCAATCATCAAGCAAAGATAGATTTCCATTGATTCTCGAAGTATGTACATGGCTATTACAAAAGAAGTCCCTAGTGAACTACTGAAGCAGTTGCCGCCAAAACTACCAGGGCGACAATGTCAAAAGAGAGTTAAAACTAAAAGAGAGGACAAGGTGGTCTACTTGACCTCCGGCTTCGATGAACTGGGAGCAGGAGTTGGATTGTATCCGAGGTAGGCGAGGATCTTCTTCGAGTTAGGCTTGGCAGCTTTAATCAGCGACTGCCACCTCTTCGTCTCCATCTCCTCCGTGTTGCCAACTCTTGCCCAGTCGACTTCTTGCTGGCTGTCAGCAACCAAGGCGATTGTACCTTCAACACCAACTTTCAACCCTTCTTGGCGAAGTTGGAGTCCAAGGTCTTCTTGAGAACTGAAGCACTTGGCGAGAGCAAGAACAGTCGCGGGTGCCTCCTTCTTCTTGAAGAAGTATGGGAAAAGCCGCGACAGGCCGATCTTAGCTTCGGCAAGGCCGTCGCGGGCCTCATCTCCGTGGATCTCAAGAAGAGAAAGCGCGTCAAGGAGTTGGTCACCTTCAGGGTTTTCCAGCTCATATTCTTGATCTGTTCTCCCTGAATAAAGTAAAAAAGAGTTGGTCAAAGAAAAGAGGGAACAAAGACGACACAAGGAAAAAGCAAGGGATCTGAGCACTTACTAACAAAACGTCGACTCTGCGACTCCAAGCGAGTAAGGATTTCTTTTTCGCGAGCAGACTGCTGAGTTATGTTTTCGCTCAGAGAAGTTTCCGCGTCATGAAGTCTCTTTCGAAGATCTTCGACGGCGGCAGCATCTGCTTCAGCTTTCTTGCGAGCATTTTCGCTTTGCTCTAACTTGGCAGCAAGAGCGTCAGCACGCTTGTTTGACTCCGCAAGATTTTCTGGCATAATCAACGACAATCAAATGTTATGACAAAATAATGGAAGGCGTTTAGTAGAAAAAGCAGGTACAAGATAATGGAGTACCTTCAAGCCTCGCGGCATGGTCACGGTACCCGACGAATTGGGTACCGAGGCGAATAAACTCCTTCATCAAAGGCTAAGGGGAAGATCAAAATAAAAAGAAGAGTCAATATAGGAAGGAAAAGCTCGACAGGACTTAAGCAAGAAACAAAGGGGAGGCGACAAATGCTGAAATGTTCGGGAAAAGAAGAACGAAGAACTCACATCATCCAATGAAGGTGTCGTAGAGCCACCAGTGAACAAGATAGGATCCTTGGCTGGTTCTACCCTTGCCCTCATTGGTGAAGAGGCTCGGGGGCTCACAACTGGTGTTGGATGCTCTGCGTTTTGTTGAGGAGGCGAAGTTTCATCCCCATCAGGTTGAGCTTCGGATACAACTAAAGTACGGGACGTGCTCGTTCGAGCAGTCGCGTCAATAGGTGCATTTTCCTCCTCGTCACCACTGCAACAAATAAAGAGACAAGATAAGAAACAAAAAAGAAAAAATTATCGAGAAGAAATTAACATAAAGTAGCAAGAACTTACGAGCTGACAAGAGCATCCTTGTAAGGATTGAAAGCTTTCTTCCCAACATCAGATGCAGTTTCTCCGGCACGTGCAGTACCGGCTTTGGAGGTGCCGGAATCGACAACCTCGTCCCTCTTTCGCTTGTTCTTCGGGGAAGCAGCTGGGAGAAAAGAGCGTGTTGATGCGGTAGCCTCAGTTTCAATCTCTTTTTCAGAGGATGCCGCGGATTTTCGGGAACCCGCGACTTCACTCTCAAGGCGAGAAGTACCTTGGTTGTCGTCGGTGACAACGGCCCGTTCTTCAACTTCCCCACCTTCGGGCAGGGGAGGAAGAGGTGATGCAGTATCATGATTCTGCACAAAATAGAAAATACCGACACAGATTTATATCAGTAATAGCAGTCGAAGAAATGGTAGTACCAAAGGGGAAAAAGAAAGAGTGCATGAATAAACATATGACAAAAAAAATATCACCTGAGGGAGCGCGTTGGTGGCGCTGTATGGCGTCACACGACAAGATGATGGAGCAGTGTCTTTCTTGTTCAGCGACGAGATTTTTCGGACAAGTTTCTCTAAGTCCTTGACCGATAAATCCGTCGACAAGCGATCTACATCTTCATTGCCAGCATACATCCAAAGGGGATTTTTGCGGGCTTGCGAAGGCTGCACCACGATCCTAAGGAAGTATGCCGTGATTTGGATACCCGACAGTTCTTGTCCTCGGGTATTTTGGAGCTGGTGGATGCGTGTCATCAAGGCCTCTGTCGCCGCTTTTTCTTCGTCGGTAGCCTCTGCGTCCCAAGAACGACGGCGGCAGATTTTCTCGGTACCATCAAAAGGAGGGATGTTGTCTTCAACAGAGCCATGATTCTCCTCATGAATGTAGAACCACTTTTTGCGCCACCCTTGTACTGAGTCAGGGAATTTGACGTCAAAGTACTCAACGTCAGGGCGGACGCAGATGACAACGCCGCCAATGTTATAGGAAACATTGGCAGAGCCATTACGGCGACAGAAGAAAATGCATTTCCATAGAGCCCAGTTAGGCTGGACTCCAAGGAAAGCTTCGCAAAGCGTGATGAAGATTGAGATGTGGAGAATAGAGTTGGGAGTAAGATGGTGCAGTTGCAGTCCGTACATAAAAAGCAGCCCCCGTAAGAAATTGTGAATGGGGGCAGAAAGACCACGGATGAGGTGGTCGACGAAACTGACCCGATATTCCATTGGAGGGGTTGGATAGCTTTCTTCGCTGGGGAAGCGAAGCGCGTCTTGCTTCTTGCTGATCCCCAGTTTCTTCAGCAGGTTGATGTCTTGAGGGGAGATTTTGGATCTCTCCCACTCCGTGTTCCCCAGATCTTCGGTCGCCATCTTAGACTCGGGCGTGTTGTGCCTGGTGAGTCTGCGCGGAGGCATCAACAATGGCGCCGGAGCAAAGTGCGAAGTGGAGTTGAGCTCAAGAACTGTGGGGCGCAAGGGAGAATTTTGGCAGAGGAGAGCAGAGGAGCGGCGCGAGCGAAAGTGTCCAAGGAGGAAGACGATGACCTTAAATAGAGGTGCGGTGAATCGACGCACCGTTGGATGGAGAAAATGTGGGATAGATGGTGACACGTGGACAAGGGGTAAAATCGCAAATTCATTGAGAAGGGAATGAACGGGCGCTACAGTGCGTGCGCCAGGAAAAGTGGAGGACGTGTGTCCCCCACTTGCACGACGTGTTAACGTGGGAAGAAATTTGGGCCCACGAGACAAAGGGAGAGAAGTTCTCGCGTTTTCCTGATACAGTGATCGTGGCTATCGTCAGCAATGATGTCACCTTGGCAAGAGAAAATCTCGGCTACGAAGGTTCGTACGAATGGCGACAACAGAAGATTGTCGATTATTTCGAGAGCCTTTGATCAAATACAAGTTTTTGCCCAAATGCTCGGGGGCTACTTTGGAAAAAGGAAAAAATATACTATGACAAAATAGAAATGGCGAGAGCCTATGATCAAATGCAAGCATTTGTTCATAGCCTCGGGGGCTACTCCCATCGGGAGCGCTGGTCGCGCACCCGATAGATATAAAAAGTTCGAGAAAGAGTGAAAATATATTGACATGAGGCATTAAAGTGTTGAGCCTACAACCAAGCACAAGTCCTTGGCTGTAGCCTCGGGGGCTACTCCCATCGGGAACGCTGTTCGCGTGCCCGATGAAATTATAAAAAAAAAGAGAGAGAAGATCAAGTGAGCATATTTCGAGTTATACAAATAACTCTACATATACTCCCATCGGGAAGGCAAAATAAGTCATACGTTGACTCAATAAAATGTGCTATTCCAACAGCCGGAAAAGCACTCGACAATATATTCTCAGAGCGCCAAAGTAGCGAATAATCTCTGAATGCCGCAAAACATTGCGAAGGTAAGACCCCAGATCCGTTCTGAGCGGCGTGGCGCCGTCTCGGCGTCGGTTTGCTACTTTTTTCCGTATCAACGGATACGAAGAAAAATCCTAACGGACGCGTTAGGTACCCGATAAAATATGACCGGGACTCGACAGAATGGTAAGACCTTAAGCGGCACCTGTCGAAGTTTACACCAGTATCCCGAGATCATGTCCAGGGACGTGATCTTGAAGTAGGTTTTTGCGGATTGTCACTAGAGCAGTTAACTAGTACCTGATCCGTCAGATGGACTAGCCCCAACTACCATTATCCCTGTACAATATAGAATTGCGTATCTAAAGATATGTGATAAATTCGGCAGATGTACTAAATGATTAAAGTTGGAGATTTTCCCTGACTCTTTGATTCAAGCAAAATCTCGGGGGCTACTGACATAGGCATCCCCAATGGGCCTGCCGAAGATGGTACCCAGGGTTTACTGAAGGCCCATGACTCGAAGAATAAGAAGATTCGGAAGCCCAAGATGTTAGTAAGGAAAGCTAGAGTTGTATTAGGAAGTGTAACTTGTAATCTTGCGGGACGGGTTAGAAACCCTCCCGGACTCTGTAACTTGTGTATTACGAAACCCTCGGCTCCGCCTCCTATATAAGGGGGAGTCGAGGGACAAAGAAAGGATCGAATCTACTGTCAACACAACCCTAGTTTCATATTCGTCGAGTACTTTCCGGCTGAAACCTTCGAGATCTACTTGCCCTCTACATCCAACGAAACCCTAGTCTACAATCCGTAGGCATTGATAAGTTAATACCTTGTCACTCGCCGCCTTCTCGGCCCTCGCCGCCTTCCTCGCCGCGGACTCCGCCCGACGCTTCTCGCGGCTCGCCTTTTTCTTCGTCGCCGCCGCCACCTTCGCCTCCTCCTTCTGCGCGTAGAACGCCTCCGTCGCGGCGACGTCCTCGGGAAACTGGCGCGCCCACTCGAGGCGGAGGCGCTTGTCGCGCTCGGCGATGAGGAGCCGCTGCTCGAGCTCCCGTTGGCGCCGCTGCTGCTCGCGCGTAATGACCGGCGATGGCGGCCCGAGTTGCTCCGCCTGCTCCCGCGTCCAGACGTCGTGGAAGTTCATCTGCCGACGGGAGCGGCCGAGGCGCTAGGTAACGGCGTCGTAGGCCCGCGCTGCCTCGTGCGCTGTGTCAAACGTCCCGAGACGGATGCGCTCCTCGCCGGAGCGGATCTCCGCGTCGAAGCGGCCGTTTGGCAACGCGCGAACGCCGCGATAGCTAGAGGCGGAGCGGCGGCGTGGAGGCATCTTGCCGGAGCCGGAGGTGGAGCGTCGGTGTGGGAGGCAGAGCGGTGGACAGAGAGAGAGACAGAGGCGGAGCGACACGTGGAAAGTTCAGGCGATTGGCGTGCGCGCGCGCGTCGCGCACGGCAGACGACGCGGCAAGTTTCCCGCGCTGGATAGCGCAAAAGCGCGGACGCCGTAAAGTTTTTAGCGCACACGCCTTTTCGCGCGTCCGCTGGGGGTTCGCGCGGGTGGCCGCGCGTGCCTTTTGCCGCGCCTGTTGGAAATGCTCTTATCCCGTAAAAATTTGCCTGTAACTATAGCATTTTCGAGTAGTCCAAGTGGGTTCCATTCATGTCTTGTTAGTACTCAAGTCTATGTTATTTTCACTGACTAACAAGGCTAGCTTAAACGGTAATACTTTTCATGAGAAACTATCAATAGAAATATAGACAATGTATCCAATACTGTTGTTCTACTCAAAACAATGTTATTCTCATATATCATGGGCATCCTTGTAACAACTTACTTATGCCCATAGTCATTAAAACAACACTATCGATAATATATGAACTAGTCTTAGAGGTAAGATTAGGGATATATTTTGGTGTTCATAGTTTCACTCGTATAATTAGGTTTTACTCCAAATCATGATATTTGAAACCAATATAGTTAGAGCATAAAATTATAAAGTTAATTATGAATCTGCAAATATAAATAATACAACTTTCTTGTTTATTAGCTTGCTAGAAAGAATCAGGACCGGTAATAATATATTTTCTTTCACACCAATTTGAGAAAGTTAATACAACATAAACATCCAAATACTTTTTTTCTTTGAAACGGAGGCAAAAGCTTTGCCTCATTCATTTATTAGGAAGAGGTTTTCCAATTTTTAGGAGAAAACCCGGCGAAAACCTGCAACAACCGGGCCAAGCCCACACAAGCAACACACCCACACAGACCACAAAGCGACACTAACAAACACTCGAACACGACACTCCAACACCACATTGAAAGAGACATACCACGACAATGGAAGGCACCCGTCAACCAACTGTGGAACCATGGAAGGTAACAACCAAGGTGGCGAGAAAGTCGCTAGCCTCTCTAGCGACGATAGCTCCGAGCACCGTTGGCAACAACCGAGACTTAGCAACCCATCACCAATAGGAATCACCTATCTACCAGACTCAGGCAAAGGAGAGGCCGCAATGTAGCAGCACCACACTTCTCAAAGGCAAGTTCCTGACATGGTGGAGAAGCCACATCCGAGAACTCGTGCGATCCGGGACTCACTTCCTTGACAGGAGGAAGCGTAAGCACGCCACCACACAACTCCACGAGCTTAGGCATAATCTGCATGACCAAAGCTTTGACCGCCGAGCACGTCCTAGCACAAGGAGAGAAACACTCATAAAGGCCTGCTCCGCTCACGCCCACTTTGCCAACATCAGGCAGAACCAAAGGCTTGGCACGAGTCTGAGAGAGCCTACCCACCATAGCTTAGAAAGCCTCCAATCTCTAGCATCCAGCGGTGCAAGGAAATAACAGCCTCATGAAGATGACAGATGACCTCCTCAAACAACTCAACATGTTTCTTCAAAGCGGATTACATATCTATCGGAGCCAAAGAGCCATCAGGAGCAGAAACAACTGACGTCACACGATCGGTGACGAGGCACATCACATCCGACTAATGAGTACAAAGTTAAGAAGAACAAATCTTCCACCGTAGCACATGAGCTTGCTCCCCTAGCTGCTCAACTTTTTTAAAAATGATTTTCAGTTCCTTTACAATCCTTATTATGGAGCTTACGATGAAGTACCCAATAACATAATTGGAGGGTTCCGTCCGCACAACCAAACGATTGCTTGTAGTGATCATCATCCTCCTTAGCTTGATTGAAGCAGATTTTTTTACTTTCGTGAAAGTTAATATTTGGGCAAGATAATTGCTCACACATGCATAAATTAGCTTCATATTTACACCATTTTATATGTCATGATCCATGAGGGTGATACATCCGCATACTGAAGAACAAAGACTCCTCCATCCACCAGATGTCTGTATAGCCAAAGTCGGTATACGGTATACCACATGGAACTTCCTTTCGTTTCCACTCGAGCTAAGTTACAGTACACTGGATCAAGCAGGTTCTCCATAAACCGAGAGAGGCCATCCTGCTAAAATCCTTTGAAAAAAAAACAGCTAGCTAGTAGTAGTAACACCACTTTGTCCTCCACGCCGTACCGACCTAATATATACCTTCCTTCAGTTGTAGCTTGTTTCCCTTCTGAAGCTGTTGCGGTTCGCTTGCTTCGAGCCGTCGGCGGCAGCAGCGCCGCTCGGCGACACGAGGTTGCTCAGCGTCCTCGCCATCTGCAGCTTGACCTGGCCCCTCTTCGCCGGAGGCCTCTTCTCCTTGGCGAAGCTGGCGCTGCCGCCGCTGCTGCTGTACTGGTACTCGTACTCCATCACCCCTGATCTTCTCCTTGGTCCTTCTCAGCTTCTTTTGTGTATGTATATCTTGTGTGCTAAAGCCAAGTGCTCACTTGAAGAATGGATGAGGATGTGATGAGGAGGTGGGGAGGTATTTATAGGCGCATGAGTGTTCATCAGTTGGCCGGCCTACATGTGCACCTTATTCGCTTCTATCTGCAGGAATAAGGTGCCCCGGTGATAGAAGATTCAGATACTTGCACTTGCGCTGCTTCATCCTACATGCTGGGATATTTGTGATAGAGTGAATAATTTTTGTCGACCACAGTACAGTTATATAGGCCAACACGCAGTTTAACTTTCGAAGATATTGGGTGCTTGTCCTGCTTGATAGCCTGAATGATGAGATGCGATCAAAGATTATGTTCCTATGGTGGCGGGCTTGGCACCTTCGAAATAATTGCATTTTTGGTAAAGGGGATGCAAGTGTGTCGCATTCGGCACGATTTGTGAAAAATTACTATGAGTCTTTGAAGTTAATCAAGGCAGGCCTGGCGGATAGTGATAGGAAGGGAAAGAAGCCTGTGGAAAATGTGATGCACATTGCTGAACCACAAGTAGTAGCAAACCAGGAGGTAAGATGGGAGAGACCAGATGATCAATGGATCAAGGTAAATGTTGATGCTAGTTTCAGTGCTGAATTCAGAACGGGATCTTGGGGGGCAGTTGTTCGAGACAACCAAGGAAAAACAATTGCATCGGCATGGGGAAAATTGAGTACTGTCAATCAGCCCAAATGGGTGAGGCAATATCCTGCTATGAGGGGCTGAAGCTGGCTTTATCTGTTCCGTGCAAAAACGTGATGGTCGAGACAGACTGTGTGTCTCTGTTGAAGGTGTTCGACCCAGGTGGAGGTGATCGGTCTCCTTCTAGTATCATTGGTCAAGACTTCCATCGTCTGATCCCTATGGGAACGGTGATCAAGCTAAAGCACACGAATAGAAAGGCAAATCGCCTAGCTCATGAGATCGCAAGGTTTGCTTGTAAGGAGTTGTGTATTGGGGTTATGCTAGGTCAAGTACCAGCAAAACTATCTACTGAGCGATACACTTTCCCCCTTTTCTTCTCTCATCGCGCTACAGTAGCCAGGCGTTTTGAGAGTCCGCCGAGTTTCTCCCCCGTTGCCGGCCCGATCTGGATCCCTCTTCGCCGGCGATGCTGTGCGGAGCGGAGGAAGGAGAGGAGCTTGGCCTGTTGTATATACTAGTCTAGGTCTTCTAGTCTTGTTTGCTACCCTTGTGGAGTATTGGAGTAGGAGGCAGGATCTTCCCGGCCAGATCCAGCCCGCCCAAGCTCTCTTCTTCGTCGCTGCTCGTCTCCGGTGGCACGAGTGGTGGCAGGCGGCGAAGGGATGGCATGGCATCTCCAGAAATAAGGCCGCTCCTTTTCCCCCCTGTCATCTGCTTTGGTTGTGCTGGAGGAACAACCAAAGTTCAGATCGCCCGCTTCTCCGACCTCATCCATGGTGGATGGACGAAGGAGGAGGAGGATCTGAGGATGGCTTCCCCAATAAGCCCTCCTGGGTTCACCGACGCCGCCATCTTCAACGCCCGCCGCCCCGAGTCCGTGGCAGGCCCTTCGGGTTTGACGGTGAGCCGGTCTCTCTGCTGTGGCTTTGGTATGGCCCTGCTGCTTCTTCAACTCTACCTCCTCTTCTTCTCTCCCGAGCTCTAGGCGTCATGGTGGCGTTGGGCAAAGGAGGGTGCAGAGTGGTGGTGCTGAGGAGTTGGCACCGGAGTACTTCAGAAGCACCTTCTTGGAGCAACACATCGGCGGCACATATGCTTGCCGTTATCAAAGCCAGTGAAGTCTGGCATATTTTCTACCTCCTCCGGAGGCCCATTCTGAGATTGACGGTCGCATCCCACATCGGCTGTAGAGCAAGTGGTCTCGTCCCCGCTTTGGAGCTCGATGGCGACTTGGTTGATCTCCTGCTCGCCGGTGGGGAAAGAGAAGGGCTCGATTGCATTTTCTTTTCTTTTAGTGAGGCTCTTTCTGCAATTATCAGGGACCTATGTGTAATTTTCCATTTCATGGGGTCCTTTGTTATGTACTGTACACCCACCGTTTATTATCAATGAAGCTTCTATGCCCTTCGGGGCACTCCGTGTTCAAAAAAAAAAGGTCAAGTACCAGCTTGTGTGTCGGAACTAGCTAGGCAAGAATGTATGAACAATGTTATGCCAAATTAATGCACAATCCTTTTTTCAAAAAAAAAAACTTTCGAAGATATTTGTACGCAGAGGGCAAAAGACAGGTTTCCCTTTAGAGATACTAGGACAAAACCCGTGCGTTGCGACGGCATAACAAAGCTCTAGGTGGGCGGTTGCCCAGAAAATAATTTTTTCGTTGCCAATTAAACGCATCAGACATATAATTATCTAAAAATAAATACAACAAAAACGACAAATTTGAGTCCCATCATATCTATTTGGACACCCCTCTAGAACAAGAGAATTGTTAAGTTTTTGCTAGCTAAGACGTAGCTTAGACGTAGCTTATGTCTCAGTCACCTCCAATGTTGGATTTTGTTTTTTGCTTGAAGATTTATGTTTTTTGTTGTTTGTACTTTTTTAGATCCGTATTGAATATACGCTGACATAATTCAATTAAGACACATAAGTTAAGTCTTAGTCGATTGAGCACCCCTAAAACAAACTTGCGATTTGGATTTCCTCGCTTTCCATAATCTCTATATATCGCTCTCTAAATCGACAATTAATATAAAAAAATCGTACATCTACCAAATCAACATAATATAATAACCTATGTGCCCAAAATATAACAATTTATATATTGGATACAATCGAGCACCAATAAAACCTTTAGTAATTTAATTCGATCAAATGTTATTATTTATATTGTTTCATCATGTTTAATTGAAACTAATATTATTCTTGTTTTTTTATCATGTTTTTTCATTTTATCTACTCTTTAGTACTACTACTCACTCGGATCCACAAGAGTGCTCGAGAATTTTAATACTGCCTCCGTCAACTAAACGATATCTTAACTTTATTAAAAATTGCATGCATCCGGTATATCTGTACTTTGACAAAGTTGATATTGCATCCTTTTGTGGGTGGGTGGAGTGGTATTTTTTTTTTAGAAAACTGTTTGCTTTTTACTCCCTCCGTTCTTTTTTAATTGATTCAAATTTAGTACAAAGTTGTACACTAAATCTGAGTGACCGGAGGGAGTACCCCTCTTCTTCTCTCTTTAATTTCTCTATTCATCTGCCGAACTATCCCCCATCTCTCACTTTTCTATCTTACCTATCCTCCCAACTCCTGGTTCTGCCCAGGCCGGTCTCCTTCTCTATTCCCAGTTCCCTTCTTCGATCTTTCCCCTTGACCCTGTTCGTGTCCCATGGTGTCATCCTGCGCCGACCCCTCCCACTGCTACCTCTCGAGGTCCCTCCTATGGCACCACACATTTTCTCCTCTAGAGCCCGGACCAAATTCGTGTTCCAAATCGGCAGGAAATCTAGCAAATCTTGAAATTTGAATATCAAATCCACCAATCCATATATTTCCTCGTTTTCTTGCTTCTATCTTTGTCTTACTTCTGTTGGATCCCTTGCCGTGCATCCGCCAGTTTATCTGCAGGTTTGCTAGATTGTTGCTAGGAAATTATGTGCCTTCTCTCTGTCAACGAATTCTGCTCCGCCCATGAGATTGATATCCATGACTGCTCCTCCGACCGTCGTCACCAGCACACCATAGCTTTATGCGTCCCGTCGGACTCACCCCCGCCCTCGGCGCGGTATCTCTTGGCCCGCCTGTCCAGTCGCCTGCCCGCTCTCTGCTCCTCGTTGGGCTAGATGTGGAGGAAAGCAGTGTGGTGACCCGGCATACCACTGCATGGTGTAGTATGCAAGTCTGATATAACACCAATGAAACATAGTTCCACGGGTATTATATCGCTCAGAGTGGTACAACAGAAACATATGCGGGTCCAAGGCATGTCTATAGAATTACAACATCGACTCAGTTACATAAGATCATCACAGACCTCCTACTTTACAATGAGGTACAACTGCAAATAAACTCCAGAAGAACGACTCGTAGTCTAATCCTATCACGAACTCTATTTGTAGAGTATTTGACTAGCTATAGGGGCTATGAATAGATTCTAGCTAAATAGGAGCTAGGTTTAGGAAGCTAGTTCCCTACTATGGCTAAACTAGGTTTTCTTCTTGTTGGATGTGGTATTGGACTCCTCTGACAGGTTCCTCGTCTCTTGAAGTAGTTGTTGACTCCTCGACCTTCGAGTTGTACTCGTAGATCCTCCTTTGATGCCTCCATATCTAAGCGGGGATTTAAGAGTGGGATGAGTACGAGCGTACTCAACAAGTTCATTATAGGAAAGAGGTGTTTAATGCACTAGCTACGGCATTAGACCAGAAAGTCTAATACCAATGCAGGTTTTCATAATCATTTCTTCAAAAGGTTACTTTTATTCAGAAGAACTATGTCCGTCAGCCTTCACCGGTTTACTAGAACTTCATGGAGCTCCTTTCCGGCCGCGTTCGCAGTTCCATATCCCGGAACAGGGAGTGACAGGTCACGGTTCTTTACACTCTGCAGAGGTGTGTTGCTTTACCCATAAGAGATCTTAACCTTGGTGCCAACCGAGCCGCGTGCTCGTCCACACTTCCTTTGGTGTGAGGCCCGGTATAAGGTCTAGCCAATCATGTTCCTCCGCTACCTCGAACACCCACCCTTTGTTGCATGCGCCGACCCTGGGTCCACGTCGGTCCCATTATTCCCGTAATTTCGGGGTGGACCCCGACCACGACAACGATGCTGGGCTCTACCATACACTCCTACGCCGGTGGCTGCAACCCATCATAGACCGCGTTACCGTGGGGAATTAGAATGGGATCCCCACCCTCCGGTTGTTCCGCAAGACACAACTGCTACGGCAAGCAATGCTTTACCGTGGGGAATTAGAATGGGATCCCCACCCTCCGGTTGTTCCGCGCGTACACAACCGCTACGGTAAGCGCATCCGTTGATGAACGAGAGGTGGAAACACTTTTGACTACTCCGTCCCACTCCAGCATCTTATGGTTAACACGGATATTACGGCACAAGAATCACTGGCGACATTTGTTGTTTAATCCTAGATGGATATAAACCCGTGCAATGGAACCTCCACCATATCAACACAATCCATGGTTCCATTGCCCACCACATAGTCATATTCATAGTTATGAAAATAGTGGTTTTGGTTTTTATGCAATAGTGATAAATATAGTACTTTGCAAGTAATTTGGTAAAAATACTCAAATGACATGTGCAAGCGATGAACTTGCCTTTCTTGGCTGCAAGATTATGCAGACAAGGTCTTCGATACGCAATAACTCCAAATTCTGAAATAGCATCATCGTCCGGTAAGGACGATGTTTAAAAGATTGGCAAGGATGCAATAATGCATAATTATGAGATGCAATCGTTCTAAGCGTGACATAACCCCGATGATTTAGGATTAGTGAGTTGTAATGATTAGTTCAGGGTGTGTTGCACTTTTAGAGTGATTCACAATAAGGTTCTTATGCAGGTGTGATTACTTGGTATCATGAACAGGTAGATAATAGAGCATAATAATCAATGGAGCAGACAGAGAATGATAATTGGCATAATGTTAACAAGTAAAGAACAGTGGTCAGTTTTAGTACTATATGACATGGTTGATGATTAATTATCATATACTTTAAAAGAATAACTCTGGAAGAACATGTTCTTTAATAAAGAACAAGTATGATAATTAGGTTGAGGGGATTCTATGGTTGACTATGGTTTCAGTTAGTTTCTGGAGTAAGTATTAGATGGAGCACAACAATGTTGGACTCATCGATACCTAGGGCTTGTAAGGTTAAGTTGAGCCTAGGCATCCTAAGCAATTCATTATACATGGTTGTTGTCAAGGTTGGTTTATCTTGCTAATGATAGCTGGCTAGGGTTTATAAGTCCTTGTAAGCAGGGTTGGTGATGATTCCTTATTTTCTTCAAAAGAATAACTTTTGAAGAACATACTTCTTAAATAATAAGGAGTATATCAATTAGGGTTGAGATTGTCTAGGTTTTGTCATTTGATCCACTAAGTAAGGAATGGTTGGCTCCTAAATAGGATGGTTCATAATTATGAAGTATTTGTAGAGTTCAGTGGACTATGGTTATGTAATGATAAATATTGGGCCTAGATGCTATTTGGGTTCATCACAATGGTGTGATGCTAAATAGGGATAAATAATGCTGATGGCTTTGGTAATAGGATCTAGGGTTTACACTTGGTTGACTCTACTTGATTAGTTAGGTCTGATGAGGATGAATATATGGGATACCCATATATTGGTGATGGTCTTCTACATTTTATGTGACCAAGACTAGTGTTTAGTTGCTACTATGGTTCTATGATTTGAAAGAAGGTACCATGATCACATGTGCTAACCTAGGGTTTAGGTTAGAAGCAAACTATGGTTTACATGTAATAATGGAGTTAGGGTTCCTAATGATATTAGGGTTTTAATTGAGTTAGGGTTTTGGTTTTACACATGAAATGATGAAGTCCTGTTTCCCTACCATATGGAACTAGGGTTTTCTGGTTACCCTATAATTATTGGATTAATAACTTCATTAAGGAAATTGAAGTTATTAATGATTTTGAAATAAAAGAAATAATGTTGGATTAGGCATTTTATTATTTTTAATGAATTAATAATTAAGGTAATTATTAATTAGGGTTTAAATCCTTCTAATAAGGATTTAACAAATAATAAATAAAGAAAATTAATTTTATTGTTTTCCTTAATTACTTACTGGATTTTTATTTATTTTATGAAGTTTTCCTAATTATTGAATTTTAATTGAATTTAGAATTAAAATTAAAGGCTTAATTAACAAGTATTAAATAATTGAATTTTTATTAAAAATAAAAACTTCATATTATATTTTTATTGGATAGACTTTGGTTTTCTAAGAATTTTGATATCTCATTTATTTTTTTCTGAGTTATATTGAATTTGATATGAATTTCTAAAGTTTCTACTATTTTCAGGAATATTGAAATAGCTATAATTACTAAGGATACCGGTTCGTTTTGTACCCAGACGCAGACAGGTGGGGTCATTGACCCGGTCAGTTGCCACGCAGGCAACGACCGGTCAAAGGACCTGAAACGGCCCCACGGCCACGTCGACTTGACCGGCGGCTCAACGCCGGCGACATGAGCAGGCGGCGCAGCCGATTTATGGCACTCCAGGACGCGCGTCTGGGCTCAAACGAACCCCCGCGACACACTGAGTACCATGGTGGTAACGGTTTTCCCAAATAGCCACCGGAGCGTCGCCAGAGAACAAGCCCGCGGCGGAGCAACTCCGGTGGGATCTCGAATCATGGGCTACGGTTGATGAAAATGCATAATTAAGGGATCTCTGGGAGCGCACACTCACCCTGAAGCTGATAGGCTGCTCGACGAAGCCCGGGATGGTCGGAGTTGCCCTCACGGACATGATTTCCGGCGAGCACCTGAGAAAGGGAATGTTGAAATTGGACCAATTCGTAGCTCCCCTGGGTGCGTGCTTCCGCACAGAGGATCTACGCGTCGAGGCGCATCTCCAGGACCACTCGCCGGAGTCTGGGGCGGCTCCTAGCGCTGGGTTCTTCTCCGACGCCGGCGACAGAGCTTGATGGTTTACGGTGAATAGAGAGATACTGCGAGAGATTGGTTGGACGGAGGTGAGCAAGGATGGCATGGCGGTCATGCTGGTGCTTTTATAGGCCTCGAGGTGGTCTAGAACGACGACGAGTCATCGGCGACGAGCGGCCAGGATACGGTGGATGGTTCAGCTAGGGTTTGTGATGCCCGAATCTTAACAGTCCGACTGTCCGCGGACTCCACGGCCATGTGCTAGGCTTTGGAACGAGGCGTGCGTCCGGCTTGTGCTTATCGGCGTCGAGGACGTGGCCGGCGAACTCCCTCACGGCGTCTCGTGTCGACCATGCACGCAAGGAGGAGGAAGACGATGCCCTCCCATGCGAATCGGTATGTTGGGCTGCTCTGGTGTTGGTTGTTGGGCTGGTGGTGGACTGTGGTGCTGGTGATGACCTGGGCTGAGCGTTGGGCTGCTGCCAGGCCACTTGTTGGGCTGCGACGTGGGCTGCTTCAGTCCATCAGGTAAGCTCCTCCTCCCTCTATTTTCTGTTTTATTTTTTTATTTCTGTTTTATTTTCTTGTTTTGAATTCTGTTTTGAATTCATATTCGAATTATTTTCTATTTTGCAGGTCTTGCTCATTTAATTCATACCAGAATTAGTTCAGATTGTTGTAGAGTCTTTATTGGCGTATTAGCAATTTTCATATAACACTATAACCTTGGTTTAATAATTAGTATTGGTATTTGGATTAAATTTCCATAAGGACATGAATTTGAATGATAACTTTAAATTATTCAAATTGTTCTCTACATAATACCTTAATGTCACCTTGGAATTCTTAAGGTTAATAATACTCTTATCAAGGTTTAATTTTGATATATGGAAATAAGTGGTTGATAACCACACCTGGGTTTAATCATATGATTTAGCTAGTGAGAAATTTTAGGTTCTAGTTATATTCACCTAGTGGCAAAGGGTTTAACTCTCAATTATGGCCTAGGTTTTAATTGTGATCACCCAAGTGATACACAAGCTAGGATTGAGATTTAATTCTAGGTTATAGAGATGAGATGACACCATATTGTATGTGCTAGGGTTTAATCTCCCCTAATCATGATAAGGTGGTTACTTGCTTAATATTTCATGTGCTTCTCTTTTGCTAAGGTTTGAGAATTAGATTTATCTTCTATCAATTGGCTTCTATTATTAACCTCAATTTATCATTTAAGTAACTACATTGGTTATAGTTCTTTTTATAGTTAACTTTGGTCATATGGATATATGGTTTCTCACCATATAAATTATAGGCTTTAACTCTAAGTTTTACTTAGGTGCTTGTATCCTATACTTCAAGTTCTTAGGGTTCATGATCACTACTCAATTTATAGTGATCAAGATTTGGCTGCCTAAGGTATCTCTCATGAAATGAGTTTCTCACTTCTATGTTCAAGCATTGTCTTGATCAACTAAATATAACACTTCTATTTTACTTTCTTGGATGGGACTATTATGGTTGCTTCAATAATTTATATCCCAGGAGAATACCTGAGATATTCTGTTAGGGTTCTTCTTAGATAATGATGATATAATCATCTGGTTATAAGAATAGTTCTCTCCCTCAAATCCAGGTGTTGCCTCAACTATCTTGAGTGTAACTCTATAGCTTGAGTTCTCTCATATAGGAATGATTTATTCTAGGGTTTATGGTGTACTCCTAATATTTATTTAGGTTGCAGAGCTAAAGATTCGATTGTCTAACTTAGTTGGATTAATCCACTCCTTATTTCACTATTTCATGGATATAGTCTTATTTCACTTGGTATTTGGTTATCTCACCACTCCAAGATGAAATGGTTTACAACCCAATACCTTAGTTCCAAGATTCTCCTTTATTCAGTAATAGGTAAAGCTAGATTTGATATGAATGGGCTCTCTCACTTGGGAATGACTTCAATACTAACCTAAGGTTATTCTCCAAAGATAATTAGGTGTTCACCAACATCTATGGTTAAAATAAATGGGTTCTCTCTCTAGGAAATGTCTTCAATAATATCCTAGGGTTCCTCTTGAAGATGATGTTGTGATCATATGGATATTTATATCCAAGGTTTGCCTCTAGGTTTATCATTGCTTCCTTAAATGAAATAGGACTCTCACCTCTCTAGGTTTGATGTATAATAATATGGAATAGAGAAAGATATATATTTCTAGGGTTGATCTCCTTGTTATGTTTCCAGGAATAAAGTAGAATGAATACCATGAGGTTCATGGTAGGATCAAGGATTATTTTAAGTCATGGAAAAGATTAGTCAAGAATAGTTTCTCCATGTATTGTTACTTGTTTTCCAAGTAGATGTATGTTCATAGGTTATGGCAAGGAATACCATGTTGTGATCTTTAATAAGATCAAACAGTTTATCATTGAGTAAAGTGTTGTTGAGTTGATTATTAGTTCCATTTGATCTAACCCCTTAGATCAAATTATCTCTACCCAAAACAAAGTTTTAACAAAGTCACATTGAGGTTTATAGCGCTTGACTTGATGAGCTACTTCAATTCCACCAAGGTCAAGTGAAACTTCGATTCATCGTGATCGTTTTTCTTGAAAGCGTGAAAATTCCCCAGATTTTCTATGCATGAATGCAATGCACACATCTGTTTCCTCTAATTTTGTAACCCCATTACCTGGGATATTACAAGCAGCGACTACAACAGCCTGCTCCCGACGATGAACAGGAGCTATGCGCGGCTATAGAGGAGCTTGCACAGTTCTGGCCGGCCGGCGAGATTTCGATCGGCAGCCGACAATTGTACGAACTCATCGTCCGATTCGCGTTTGATCCCCCTCTTCTCATGGGGCGTCCCCTCGGGATCTGACGGCAGCATGCTTGGACAAGGAGACAGGGCCTTCCCGGCCAGTGCTCCAAGAGGACGGAATCGACAAGAGAATTTTGCAATTGATGTGCGGTTTCGTTTGGCTTGATCCCTTTTTATTGCCGAAAGAGTTAAGAGTCCATGTCGGGCTCCCCATGGACGCGGAGCTGGGCGGAGGATTGGAGGAGTCCCTACCGGACGGGGTAGAGGGAGCGTACGAAGTCAACGTTTGACCGGGCGGTGGCAAGACTTGTAATTATTTTCTAGCGACAAAGAGTACGCGAGGGTAAAATCGGAAAGAGAAAAACGGACCAACAAGAAACCTTATTTTCTTTATTATTAGGTACTAGGACAAAACCCGTGCGTTGCGACGGCATAACAAAGCTCTAGGTGGGCGGTTGCCCAGAAAATAATTTTTTCGTTGCCAATTAAACGCATCAGACATATAATTATCTAAAAATAAATACACCAAAAACGACAAATTTGAGTCCCATCATATCTATTTGGACACCCCTCTAGAACAAGAGAATTGTTAAGTTTTTGCTAGCTAAGACGTAGCTTAGATGTAGCTTATGTCTCAGTCACCTCCAATGTTGGATTTTGTTTTTTGCTTGAAGATTTATGTTTTTTGTTGTTTGTACTTTTTTAGATCCGTATTGAATATGCGCTGACATAATTCAATTAAGACACATAAGTTAAGTCTTAGTCGATTGAGCACCCCTAAAACAAACTTGCGATTTGGATTGCCTCGCTTTCCATAATCTCTATATATCGCTCTCTAAATCGACAATTAATAAAAAAAAATCGTACATCTACCAAATCAACATAATATAATAACCTATGTGCCCAAAATATAACAATTTATATATTGGATACAATCGAGCACCAATAAAACCTTTAGTAATTTAATTCGATCAAATGTTATTATTTATATTGTTTCATCATGTTTAACTGAAACTAATATTATTCTTGTTTTTTTATCATGTTTTTTCATTTGATCTACTCTTTAGTACTACTACTCACTCGGATCCACAAGAGTGCTCGAGAATTTTAATACTGCCTCCGTCAACTAAACGATATCTTAACTTTATTAAAAATTGCATGCATCCGGTATATCTGTACTTTGACAAAGTTGATATTGCATCCTTTTGTGGGTGGGTGGAGTGGTATTTTTTTTTAGAAAACTGTTTGCTTTTTACTCCCTCCGTTCTTTTTTAATTGATTCAAATTTAGTACAAAGTTGTACACTAAATCTGAGTGACCGGAGGGAGTACCCCTCTTCTTCTCTCTTTAATTTCTCTATTCATCTCGCCGAACTATCCCCCATCTCTCACTTTTCTATCTTACCTATCCTCCCAACTCCTGGTTCTGCCCAGGCCGGTCTCCTTCTCTATTCCCAGTTCCCTTCTTCGATCTTTCCCCTTGACCCTGTTCGTGTCCCATGGTGTCATCCTGCGCCGACCCCTCCCACTGCTACCTCTCGAGGTCCCTCCTATGGCACCACACATTTTCTCCTCTAGAGCCCAGACCAAATTCGTGTTCCAAATCGGCAGGAAATCTAGCAAATCTTGAAATTTGAATATCAAATCCACCAATCCATATATTTCCTCGTTTTCTTGCTTCTATCTTTGTCTTACTTCTGTTGGATCCCTTGCCGTGCATCCGCCAGTTTATCTGCAGGTTTGCTAGATTGTTGCTAGGAGATTATGTGCCTTCTCTCTGTCAACGAATTCTGCTCCGCCCATGAGATTGATATCCATGACTGCTCCTCCGACCGTCGTCACCAGCACACCATAGCTTTATGCGTCCCGTCGGACTCACCCCCGCCCTCGGCGCGGTATCTCTTGGCCCGCCTGTCCAGTCGCCTGCCCGTTCTCTGCTCCTCGTTGGGCTAGGTGTGGAGGAAAGCAGCGACTACAACAGCCTGCTCCCGACGATGAACAGGAGCTATGCGCGGCTATAGAGGAGCTTGCACAGTTCTGGCCGGCCGGCGAGATTTCGATCGGCAGCCGACAATTGTACGAACTCATCGTCCGATTCGTGTTTGATCCCCCTCTTCTCATGGGGCGTCCCCTCGGGATCTGACGGCAGCATGCTTGGACAAGGAGACAGGGCCTTCCCGGCCAGTGCTCCAAGAGGACGGAATCGACAAGAGAATTTTGCAATTGATGTGCGGTTTCGTTTGGCTTGATCCCTTTTTATTGCCGAAAGAGTTAAGAGTCCATATCGGGCTCCCCATGGACGCGGAGCTGGGCGGATGATTGGAGGAGTCCCTACCGGACGGGGTAGACGGAGCGTACGAAGTCAACGTTTGACTGGGCGGTGGCAAGACTTGTAATTATTTTCTAGCGACAAAGAGTACGCAGGGGTAAAATCGAAAAGAGAAAAACGGACCAACAAGAAACCTTATTTTCTTTATTATTAGGTACTAGGACAAAACCCGTGCGTTGCGACGGCATAACAAAGCTCTAGGTGGGCGGTTGCCCAGAAAATAATTTTTTCGTTGCCAATTAAACGCATCAGACATATAATTATCTAAAAATAAATACACCAAAAACGACAAATTTGAGTCCCATCATATCTATTTGGACACCCCTCTAGAACAAGAGAATTGTTAAGTTTTTGCTAGCTAAGACGTAGCTTAGACGTAGCTTATGTCTCAGTCACCTCCAATGTTGGATTTTGTTTTTTGCTTGAAGATTTATGTTTTTTGTTGTTTGTACTTTTTTAGATCCGTATTGAATATACGCTGACATAATTCAATTAAGACACATAAGTTAAGTCTTAGTCGATTGAGCACCCCTAAAACAAACTTGCGATTTGGATTGCCTCGCTTTCCATAATCTCTATATATCGCTCTCTAAATCGACAATTAATAAAAAAAATCGTACATCTACCAAATCAACATAATATAATAACCTATGTGCCCAAAATATAACAATTTATATATTGGATACAATCGAGCACCAATAAAACCTTTAGTAATTTAATTCGATCAAATGTTATTATTTATATTGTTTCATCATGTTTAATTGAAACTAATATTATTCTTGTTTTTTTATCATGTTTTTTCATTTGATCTACTCTTTAGTACTACTACTCACTCGGATCCACAAGAGTGCTCGAGAATTTTAATACTGCCTCCGTCAACTAAACGATATCTTAACTTTATTAAAAAGGGATTTCTATTTTCGTGCCCTCGGGTCCTTAGTTGTGCTCAGTTTTCCCCAGCTCCTTAGTTTTTCCTCAGTTTTACCCAAGCGTTTGTCTGAAACCATCACACGTGATGTAACGGCCGGTTGCCCGACGGTTGACCGTTATCTTCCGACTAGTGGGGTCACGTAGAGCCTGCAAAGACACGTCAGACCATCCATCTTTGTTTGACCGTAAGCATCGCTGTATCCCTGACCAAAACGCGAACGAGTGGGGCTTCGGTATATCAAATGACAAGTACGACCATGACGCTGATACAAGGGGCAATACACGGGTAGGATTAGATTTTTAAACGGAGCTCTACAGCGATGGCACAGAGGAGGTGGCATGCGGGGTGCCGAGATGAGATCGACGTCCACAAAGAACTGCATGAGGCGATACCGTGACGCATTAGATAGATATGAACTAGACGCGTTTAACCATGCAAAGAAGAGAAGAAATGGTCGACGACATCGACGACCACCTCAAAACTTTGACTGACCGTGTCGGACACGAACGCGAGCAATGTAGAGAAAACTAGTGTCTCTCCTTTCGGCGTGTATAGGTGGGTGCTAGGAGAGTGTGGTGGCGAAGGGAAAGACCTCGCGGCGGTCCGTGGCGTCCAAAGCATAGCGGAGTCGGCGTGGCCGTGCCCACAACGGCGTGCATGCATGATCGGCATTGGCATCAGCATGTACGTTCGGCATTGGCCTCGGCGGTATCTCCGGTGTGTCGTTGATCGAATGAGGGGACGGGATTGAGGGTGCATCCCGACGTTGACCTAGCAGATGGCGGCGAGCATAGCCGTTTCGACCATGCCGATATCGGCATCGGCATCGTTTGGAGGCTGTGGTGCTCGAATCAAGTTGGGATTTGTTTCTTGTAGGCCAAAATGAATTTGAAACAAGTTTCATGTTGAAGGTTAGGTAACGAAAGTTTGTAACTATCCCAAAATTATACTAGCGCCATGGTGAGGTTCTTTTTGATAGAGCTATACGGTTGGGCAAACTTTTTGACACTTTTTAGATAGGGTTCCTTGTTGTTACACGTATGGCATCATGTATGGAAAATTTGGGGTCATTTGGAGATGTTCGAAAAAATCACTTTGCTTAAGCGCATGCCGTTTCGTCTCGCTCGAAACCAGCTTTTCTAACAAGGTGATTTTTTCTACCTTCTCTAAATAACCTCAAATTTCATACAGCTGATCTTCTATACATAGATAGATAGATTGTTTCGTTTTTACATTTTTCGAACTTTTTATTTCCCTTTACAATACCCAATTGATTTTCAGGTCAAAACCTCGAAAAACAGCATCATGTATGGCATCATTTTCACCCTAAATTTTCTGAAACTTTCCCTTTTAGATATTCCTTGTTGTTATAGGTATGCCATCAT
This sequence comes from Lolium rigidum, assembly GCF_022539505.1. Taxonomy (NCBI): domain Eukaryota; kingdom Viridiplantae; phylum Streptophyta; class Magnoliopsida; order Poales; family Poaceae; genus Lolium; species Lolium rigidum. The sequence goes on from NC_061511.1 coordinate 262,334,792, forward strand.
GTATGCCAAACTTGGTTAGGTCTCACTCGAAACCAGCTTTTGTAACAAATTAGGTTTTTTCTGCGTGAAAAGTAATGGCTACAACAAATTGTTGATGGTTTATCATTTTTTTGCGTGAAAAGTAATGGCTACAACAAATTGTTGATGGTTTATCATTTTTTGCGTGAAAAGTAATGGCTACAACAAATTGTTGATGGTTTATCATTTTTTGCGTGAAAAGTAATGGCAACAACAAATCGGTGATGGTTTATCATATTTTTTGCGTGAAAAGTAATGGCAACAACAAATTGTTGATGGTTTATCATTTTTTGCGTAAAAGTAATGGCTACAACAAATTGTTGATGGTTTATCATTTTTTGCGTGAAAAGTAATGGCAACAACAAATCGGTGATGGTTTATCATTTTTTTTTGCGTGAAAAGTAATGGCTACAACAAATTGTTGATGGTTTATCATTTTTTTGCGTGAAAAGTAATGGCAACAACAAATCGGTGATGGTTTATCATTTTTTTTGCGTGAAAAGTAATGGTAACAACAAATCGGTGATGGTTTATCATTTTTTGCGTGAAAAATAACGCCTAAAACAGTTTATAATTTTTAGCGCGTGAAAAATAATACGTAAAACCGCCCTTCAAGCATACTTAGAGGGTGGAAGCTAATTAACCGCCAACAGAGAGAGAGAGGGGTTATCCTGCCCGTTCCCTATATCATACGATCAACGGTCTGGTGGGCACGATCCGCGTGACATGGGCTAGACCAATCGGAGCGATGATGCACGTCTGCGAGAATTTGTGAAGAGAGAGGGCAAAACCGAGTACTATCAAGAAACCAAGGGCACCCGAGTAGTAAATAGACTAAGGGATTCAAATATGAGATTTAAAAAATGGAAAATGCGTGTTTTGTACAATGAAACCCATCTTGGCCTACCTCAAACTATTTGCAATACCAATATACATCAGCTGTGAGAATTGTGGCCTCATTTAGACAAAGTATGATTTGGGGGAAGCTGTTTTGGGAAGGGCTTATTGTGGAAAACCATGCACCTTCATAGCTACTAGGTGATTTGAGAAGTGGCAATTTGTGGTAAAACTTGATTTATCTATGATTTATCTATGATTTGAGAAGTGTCAATTTGTGGTAAAGACTCCATGAGTAAGTGCCACTCTTTTTAGGATTTTTTTGCACATTAAATGACTCATTTAACTAGTTAATCCCATTTGTTGACTCTCTGTTGACCAGCCACTTGAGGGTAAAACTGAGTATATTGCACTAGCCAGTATTAGCACTCGAGGGGAAAATTGAGCACACAAAAAATGCTAGTATAAGACTCGAGGGTATACCCGAGTATATCTAAATTTCCGTGGTTAGACTCGAGGACACGTGCAATTGTTGACGCGTAGACGCGGGTCGCGGTGGAGAAGTCGAGACGTGCAATCGTGGACGCGTGTCGCGTTGCGTAAGTCCAAGACGTGCGGACGTGCACCCGTGCACGCGTAGGACGCGGGTCGCATTAACCACCCCTCGCCTTTATAGACGCCTCCTCGCACCGTCTCTCGTCACTCTCACTCGCTCACGCATCGCCAACTCTCTCCCACGTCCCATCATCTTCTCCAAAGCAAAAACCCTCTCCCTCTCCCTCTTCCTCTTCCTCTTCCTCCGCCGGAGAGATGGACAAGGAGAATGCCAATCCCATCGTCGAGGTTGGCTCGAAGCGCGACGCCTCCATCTTCGGCCCCGTCCCCTCGACGGACGCCGCCGCCGCCGCCGCCGGTGCATCGGAGGCTGCTGCCGCCGGTGGCAGTCAGATCCCGGCGGGATGGGACCCCTACGACCCCGTGCCGTACGTCCCGCCCCCGAACCCCTACGACACCTCCCCGGAGGACCCATGGAACGAGGTAACTACGGTTTGCTTCCTTTTTGTTCCCCATTCCTTTTTGAACCCTATTTTTGCTGGTGTAGATGGATCTGTAGATGGATGAGTATTGGGCTAATATTTGCGCCGATTTTATTCCATTTTGTTTTGATCACTTCTTGATTTGGGGTTCGGCTGTTCGGTTAATTTATGCAAGTAATATTGGATCTCAATCAGTTAATTTATGCAAGTAATCATGGGATCTCAATCAGCTTATTTTATGCACTAATCAAAAGATATCAACCGTTTAATTTTGCAAATAATCTCGAATGTGTTCAAGTTCAGATCTAGTTCAGATCTAGAATCTGTTTCTTTGCCTATGATGAATGGTTGGGCACAAATTTTTACAGGGAGGGTTCAGCGAACCATTGCCGTGTACAAATCTGTTGTGCATGAGCTTTAGTTCGCTTACCCCTTCCCCGTAGATATATAATCATGTCCACTCTAACCGAGGCTGACTCTGTTTTTCTTAACTTTGTTATCATGTACGTTAGTCATCGTTGCAACTCATTCACTAGTTTCGTTTGATATGGATCAGATGTTCGGCAGCGACGTCGGCAGCGACGAAGAGCAGGAGGACGTCAAGACTCGCTGTGTGCCGCGGAGGCTGCAGGTCGGCCGCACATCTCCTACTTCGCCAAGGAGGTGTACAGGTGCCCCTTCGCACCAGGAGACTCGGCGCCACGGACTTCAACCGCCTCGTCACGCATGCTGAGAACATCAGCAACACCTTCCCCAAGGTCGGCACGACGGTGAACATCCACTCCTTCCGCGCCAAGCACAGGGCGCTCGGCATGCACCTCCGCAGCTTGCAGGCGGGTGGAGATCTCCGCCGGGCGCATGCCTCCGCTCAAGCCCAAGGCTCCCAAGGGGAGCAAGAGCAACAAGTGGAGGGAGAGCCGGATGGGGTAGGCGGAGTCCCGGACGTGTGCTGCCGCCGCTGCTGCCTCCTAGTTTGTTGTTGGGATCCCTTTGTTGTTAGCTAGGGATCCCTTGTTGTTATGTTAGTATGATGGTGTCTGTGAAGAACCTCGTTACTATGTTGGCTGCCGTGTATGCAGCCTATTATCTATCCATATTATCTAGGGATTATCTATCCCTAGTCTACTATATTTTGTTGGCCGTACTTAGTTTTCTTGATTTACTATGACTGTGAATTTATCGTACATTATCCCGGAGATTTGCTTCTAGATTTAACTACATACATATGAACCATAGGGAGTACTAGATTTGCTGCCATATTGGGCAAACAACGAGGGCCAAAAGGCACAAATAATTGAAGAAAGTCAGAAATGCAAGCTTCTCTAGATTTTATACTAATTTGGTGAAAAGGACAGAGAGAAAGAGGGGAAAAAGGTGCACTTAATAGGGATGCCAATTTGGGGCCGAGAGAGACGAACCCAGCTCCTGCTCACGTGCAACCAAACGCTTCTCGTCCTGTCCCACGCGGTCCCTTTCTACCAGCCCCACGCGACGCGGGCCCACACGACTCGGCCCCACAAGACGCGGCCCCACACGTGACAGAACGGTCAACTAAACGGGAATCCTGCCGTCTGAGCTGCTTCTGCGGGTTTCAAACAAGGGCTTGGGGAAAACTGAGGAAAAACTAAGGAGCTGGGGAAAACTGAGTACAACTAAGGACCGGAGGGCACGAAAATAGAAATCCCTATTAAAAATTGCATGCATCCGGTATATCTGTACTTTGACAAAGTTGATATTGCATCCTTTTGTGGGTGGGTGGAGTGGTATTTTTTTTTTAGAAAACTGTTTGCTTTTTACTCCCTCCGTTCTTTTTTAATTGATTCAAATTTAGTACAAAGTTGTACACTAAATCTGAGTGACCGGAGGGAGTACCCCTCTTCTTCTCTCTTTAATTTCTCTATTCATCTCGCCGAACTATCCCCCATCTCTCACTTTTCTATCTTACCTATCCTCCCAACTCCCGGTTCTGCCTGGGCCGGTCTCCTTCTCTATTCCCAGCTCCCTTCTTCGATCTTTCCCCTTGACCCTGTTCGTGTCCCATGGTGTCATCCCGCACCGACCCCTCCCACCGCTACCTCTCGAGGTCCCTCCTATGGCACCACACATTTTCTCCTCTAGAGCCCAGCACCAAATTCGTGTTCCAAATCGGCAGGAAATCTAGCAAATCTTGAAATTTGAATATCAAATCCACCAATCCATATATTTCCTCGTTTTCTTGCTTCTATCTTTGTCTTACTTCTGTTGGATCCCTTGTCGTGCATCCGCCAGTTTATCTGCAGGTTTGCTAGATTGTTGCTAGGAGATTATGTGCCTTCTCTCTCGTCAACGAATTCCTGCTCCGCCCATGAGATTGATATCCATGACTGCTCCTCCGACCGTCGTCACCAGCACACCATAGCTTTATGCGTCCCGTCGGACTCACCCCCGCCCTCGGCGCGGTATCTCTTGGCCCGCCTGTCCAGTCGCCTGCCCGCTCTCTGCTCCTCGTTGGGCTAGATGTGGAGGAAAGCAGCGACTACAACAGCCTGCTCCCGACGATGAACAGGAGCTATGCGCGGCTATAGAGGAGCTTGCACAGTTCTGGCCGGCCGGCGAGATTTCGATCGGCAGCCGACAACTGTACGAACTCATCGTCCGATTCGCGTTTGATCCCCCTCTTCTCATGGGGCGTCCCCTCGGGATCTCGACGGCAGCATGCTTGGACAAGGAGACAGGGCCTTCCCGGCCAGTGCTCCAAGAGGACGGAATCGACAAGAGAATTTTGCAATTGATGTGCGGTTTCGTTTGGCTTGATCCCTTTTTATTGCCGAAAGAGTTAAGAGTCCATGTCGGGCTCCCCATGGACGCGGAGCTGGGCGGAGGATTGGAGGAGTCCCTACCGGACGGGGTAGAGGGAGCGTACGAAGTCAACGTTTGACTGGGCGGTGGCAAGACTTGTAATTATTTTCTAGCGACAAAGAGTACGCAGGGGTAAAATCGGAAAGAGAAAAATGGACCAACAAGAAACCTTATTTTCTTTATTATTAGGTATAGATAGATTTATATCGAAAACTGATAGCTCATCTGCCATACTATCACTCAGGGTCAAGTAGCATTCCGGTAAAAGGCCCTGATCTTTCGGGAAAATAGGGGTGAATTTAGGAGATTTATTAAGAAAGGATAATAGAAGCGACAAGGACAATTGACTCATAAAGTTTCTTGTCTTAAGAGCATCTCCAGCGGGCGCGACGCAAACGGACGCTCAGCGACCGTTTTTGTCCGCCGTGACCGGAAATGCGTCTGGGGCCTGCTCCAGCGGGGCGACGCAAAGTGACCGGGCTGTCCGCGAAGACGCAAACCTGGCCCAAATATGCGCCAGGTTTGCGTCTCCGCGGACGCTCGGCGGTCGCACGGACCGTCCTCCATTTCTTACCTGGTCCCGCATGTCAGGGACAGCGAAATCGACCGCTTCGATTTGCGTCTTTTCCCCCTTCTTTGCTGCCCTAGTGCGTCGCCACCACCCCAACCCCATCCGCCGCCGTCCGGCCGCAGCGCCGCAGTAGCCCTGCCGGCTACGTTCTTGCCGCGCGGGAGAGCGGGAGCATACTCGGGCTTGGCTCCGCCGCGTACCTGCCGGCTGTTTTCGGGCGAAACGCTCCCGGTTGCGCCGCCCTTCCGCGCCACCCACGACCTGTTCGGTCAATTGCGCCGGTAGGTTTCTACTCGTGTTTTCGGTGCTATTGTGCGTGGCCATTGATCTGCAGTTTGTACCCACGCAGATGGACATGTGACAGATGTTGGACAAGTTTCGCGCGGAGGTCGTCGACTCCTCTTCCGACGAGGAGTCCAATGAGTCGACGCAGACATTGGCAACTACTGCGGCCTCCATGATCCACGAGTTCACCTCTAACCCTGGGCCGCAGCACCGGGGCTCTGTGAAGGGGCGCTCCAAAAACCTGCCGCGCAACAGAGTGGAAGGGCAGGCCCGCCTCCACAAGGACTACTTCCACCTCACCAATCCGATCTTCCCGGAAAAATATTTCCGGCGCCGATACAGGATGTCAAGGGACCTGTTCTTGGTCATTCTACGGGGCGTCAGAAACTACGACCCCTACTTTCAATGCAGGCGCGATGCAACATGTGCGTTAGGCTTCACCTCCTACCAAAAATGCTCCGCGGCTATTCGCATGCTCTCATATGGAATGGATGCGGATATATTCGATGAGTATCTTCGAATGGTTGAGAGCACCTGTCTTGAGGCCATGTACAGGTTTTGCCGAGTCGTGATTGCCGTGTTCGGAGAGTATTACTGTAGGGAGCCAACTATTGAGGATACAAGGCGCCTCCTGTCTATCAACGAGTCTAGAGGCTTCCCAGGAATGATTGTTAGCATAGATTGCATGCACTAGCAGTGGAAAAACTGTCCATTTGGATGGCAGGGTGCGTACAGCGGGCATGAGGAGGGAACAACTGTCATTCTTGAATCTGTCATATCTCAAAATTTATGGATTTGACATTCATTCTTTGGGATGGCCGGTTCCACCGATCACCGGTTTTCAACAGGCTCATGCAAGGTAAAGCTCCCCGGGGGAGCTATGAGATCAATGGAAATGCACATGACAAGCCATATTATCTTGCTGATGGTATCTACCCTGACTGGGCCACATTGGTGAAGACTGTCTGTAATCCAAACTCCGAGAAGACGAGGAGGTTTGCCAAGATGCAAGAAGCTTGCAGGAAAGATGTGGAGCGCTGATTTGGTGTGCTCCAAGCTCGGTGGGCAATTGTCCGTCACCCGGCAAGAACATGGTCGCTGAATACCATGCATGAGGTGATGACATGCTGCGTGATCATGCACAACATGATCGTTGAGAACGAGCGTCCTGGTGGCCGCAATAAGAACCAATGGGATTTCCAAGGTGAGCTGGTTGCGCCACTTCCTGGAGCTTCATCTTGGCAGGACTATCTACATAGCAATGTAGAAGGCACTGACGAGAACGTCTCCAAACAGCTGCAAACGGATCTGATTGAGCATCAGTGGACATTGGTTGGCCATGAAGATCATGCCTAGAGAAATACTATCTTATTTTCATGTCGACTTTTAAATGTAATAACTATGACTTTGTTGATTTCCTTATTTTGTTGTTTGGAAACTTCATAAATTGGTGCAAACGCGAAAATGCGTCGGCCCGCTGGAGCCACCCCTAGGTGCAAACGGACGAGCGGACAAAAACGGTCTGTCGAGCGTCCGCCGCGCGACGCAAACGGACATTTCGGACGTCCGAAATGCGTCGCGCCGCTGGAGATGCCCTAACCAAGTTGCTATTCACTAAATGTGTTTATGTCATGCCCCTAGCTAGGGTTTTTTTCTGGAGAAAGTTGTAGCAGCAACATGACAGGTGCACACCCCCATCCAGGCCATTCATTCTTGTGTCGAGGTCCATTCGATTTTTTTCTCTTTTTTATTTTTCCGAGATGACAAAACGTACAAACCTGAAACTTTGCAGCTGAACAGACATATTGGAACTAAGTTGTCTAAAAATAACTCCAGATTTTTGTGCACCAAAAACATCTAAAATGGAGATTTCATGGAATAATTTTATTAGTTCAAGTTTTTATGATATCAAAAAAATCTGAATGCACTTTTTGTTACGTTGTTGTTTCGATATAATGTTAACCTGGAAAGTTCCAAGTTCTAATTCTCTTTTGTTTGAGAGAAACAAGAAAAAAAAACAAAGATTGTGCATAGATCTCAAAGAAAAATAGATGACATCTCCGTGAGGGATTCGGGGCCGGTGGGGTGCGTGCTCTCGCCGGCGAGGCCATCTCCGATGCAGGCGAGGCTTGGAGATGGCGTGCCTCGTGTTGGAAGTTTGGCTACTGGTCCTGGTCGGCGTGTTGTTGGGCGGCGACGGGCGGAGAGGATTCGTCGAGGCGACCCTTCTCCGACGAGGTGTTCTTCGCCGGAGAGGGTGGAGATGGAGCAGGGGCGGGATCCCCTGTGGAGGGCCCCACTGCTCAGCCGCTCGAGTTTGCCTGCCCTGGAGAGCCGTTGATTCGGTCCACATGGTCATTTTTTGGCCCTTGATGTTCCTCCTGGGGAGACGGGTTTTAGAAATACGCAACCTTCCTTGGTTATAGGAGCAGTAGCTCCGCCTGGATCAGTTGGCTTCGTTCAGCCTGGATCTAGGGTTCCACCTGCCTCTCAGACCCTCTTCTGGGTTAGGAGAGAGGTTGTCCAACCTAGGTCGTTCTCTCCTGAATATTGCTACCCTGCTCATGGTAATTTCCTCCCAATTCCTACTAAAATCAGCTTTGTGGAGTTGTGGGGAACAAAGAAGGGGAGAAAATCTTTCGTCGAGGTGGTCAAGATGGCGGGAGGTGGTCGTGGTGAAGGAAGATTTGGCGGCGGAGGTGGTGGTCGTGGAGCAGGTGGCGGACGTGTTCCTCCAGTGGCTCCTGCATCTGGAGTCATGCCGGCGACTCCGCTTCAAGGTGTATCTACAGATCTAGCTTTTGTCAAGAATGAATTTCCTCAAGCTATGATGCAACACCTGGGAGCTTCTGCTCCAGGTATGTTCCCCATGATGCATCCGAACATGTGGAATGTACCAATGAGCCAATGGTCCCAGTTTTATGGAAATCAACAAATTCCCCCAGCTGCTTTCAATCCGATGATGATGCTAGCTCAGGGTTTTCCTCCTAATGTTCCTCAGTCATCAAATAGTCTCGGTTATCTCTATACCTGAGTTTACTTTCCTTGTGATAGCTATAATGCTTGATGTACTTATATCTTGCTATCACTTGTGTTACATATATCTTGTGCCTATCTTGCTTAGCTTGAGTTGTTGTTGTTGCACTTAGTTGAGCCTAGCATATTTAAGTTTTGTGCTTGTAAAATAAACGTTAGTTTAATTCCACATTCTTACAAGCCAAATCCGTATCAGTTTTTTAAATCGCCTATTCACCCCCTCTAGGAGACATCTCATCCTTTCACGTCACAATTGTGATCAATGTCTTCCTTTGTTGATGGTGCTCCCCCATAACCAAGAACTCGGCCCTTACGCTACACAAAAGGAACCTCGCTCGTTCCAGCCTCCGCTCCGACAGAAAGCCCGCCTCCCACCAGAACCACCATTACCCCACCTTCCTCTATGTCATCCGCACAATGAAGCCAATCTGAACCGGAGCTCTAATAGCAGTTCTTAGCATAATAAGTGATTAGACCATTCCAGAAAGTAGACGAGGGATGATGTTGGTAACACAGTTCAACAATACATGCCTAAATCTACTGGGCGTGCTTTATGGGCGCTCCTTCCCAGGTACTATCAAAGTACCGTCAAATATAAGTTTGCCACTGTGTACAAACACATTAGATCTACAAACACTACGCCGGTACATCGCCCCTGCCACGGGCACTGGACCATTCCCAAAAAAATGACCTTGTGTCTAACCTAGCTTTCATCTAGTCTATTTTGGGTACCCCGGATGATTTATATACCAGGCTCATATTCCATAGTTCGACTCCAACATATAACCTACCCAGCATAGTCCAAATCCAACATGTATCCTATACACGTATTTGTCACAACTTCAACAAAAGTAATGCTTGGGCAATGCCTAATTTCATTAATAGGTTGTTGGCAGTGATAGTTTCGATAATAAGTATGCAATTCTGTTTTAGAAAAGGTGAATAGAACCCTAGTCTCCGCGTCAATTCATGCACACAACCCTTTAGTGCAAAGTTCAGAATTCAAAGTATTACATCTCAAGGATCACATAGGGTCGATACAAAAAGCTTTTGATGAAAAATGAAAAATGGCCTATGCATCTAGGATCCTATTAGAAATCCGCCAGCCGGTCTAACTATAAATATCCTTAACAACCATCAGCAGCCGGTGCATCTAGTAACCATAAATTCTCCCGCTGGTCCTCCAGGAGAAGAAAACTCCATAGCTGAATCTAATGTACAACCAAGTGAATAATATTATAATACAATCCTATTAAATACAATCTAATTCCTGCAATTTCATATTGACCAAAAAATAGCCGAGACACCAACACGTATCCTAGCTTTCATTTTCTTGTCAATACCATTTAGGCAATTACCAAACATAGTGGTGGTATTAGTTGGTGATGCAATATTGAAATTCAAGTGAACAATGCTCGATCCAAACAGGATGTGCGAAAGGGCATGAAAGAAAAAAGATGTTCTATGGTCTCCTCCGAGTCACAAAACCTTTATCTTTAACGAGATTTTTAGCTTCCATATATTTTCTGAGGAATCTTGTATATTCATTCATCATATCAGCATACATAGACTTCACAATAAAGTCCCCTATACTCGTTAATTTACAAAGGAATATATCTGGTGCTTCGGTTAGATGCACCGTCATCAGTCTTTGGCTTAACTGAAACCACCTAGCCCACTTGTTAGCATTTAATTACCTCCTAAAGGGATATTTAAGTGTATCTATCAATTATATATTAAAAGAAATATATGGATGTTTCTCGAGGCATCTAGTTAGTCCACATGTCCTTAGAAAATAGAAACCAATGATTTTACTATTAACATTTAAAGCTAAAAAGTGCTACGTACAGTAATATACGTGTACTAAATATAAGGCTGTTTTCGAGACACCCAGTTAGTCCACATATGCTTAAAAAATTAGAAACCAATGATTTTATTCTTAACATCTGAGATCTAAAGCTAAAAAGTGTTACATACAACAATATATGTGTATAAAATTAAACTAATATCACTTTTGTCATGGCTTATAACTACAAGATTATGTTATTTCTATAGGTATCCATATTTTTCTTTGAAACGTAGACTCGGAAAGAGATTAACTGGACGTGAAGGAAACCGAGTTAGCTATCTAGGTCCGTTTGAAAATAAAGGAAAATTTTGTTAGAGGACACCGTTATTTCCTAGCATTTGCCAAAACATATCGCTCGGTTATGTTTTTGCTAGGTATCATTAACTCTATGATACATTTGTCGGAACACACCACCCGGCTAAAAAAGGAAAATTTTACACTTTTTCCTGTGATGATCATGCTATGACTGATTTTGAAGATAAGATGCAAAACTTTTCATGTTTAGTCAGGTGGTATGTTCTAGCAAATGTGTCATAAAATTATAATGGTACTTGGCAAGGACACAATCGAACGGTGTGTTTTGGCAACGCCAGAAAAAATGGTATCTTGTAGCATTTTTTTCTGAAAATAAATGAGAAGACTAGCTAGCTAGCAAAAAGATGTAATTTCTATACTTGACATGGTTTAAGTAAAGCATGAAAAACAGAAGTGACAAGGACTATTGGAGCTTCCTTTTATTTTTGGGAAAACCTACTGCGATGGAGGCTATGTGGAGTTGTCTTCCTGACAGATCTTCCAAGACCTAGTCGGTGTTCATGTCAATTGGTGTGGTTACAATCCTGGCCCTTTTAATCTATGGTTTACATATTTAGCGATGATTATTTCTCTGGTGCACCAGTACTTTGGGGTCTTAGCACAACGCCTTCGTGTCTATCTTTACAAAAAAATCTACTACGAGAAGCTTTGTCCTACTCGATGAGAGAGGAGTGAGGACACCAAGTGCACCTTAGGCTTGCTCTAGTTCGTTTAGTATTCGATAGGTGGTTCAAGAACCAAGTTCTTATTACTTTTAGAGCTCTTTGTACTACCATATTAATAGATCGATCGATATTTGAGAAAAAAAACAAAGAGCTCCACCAAATAGTTTCACCTTTTTTTAGAGGACCAAATGGTTTCACTTGATATTTCCTTCTACTACCTCTTCCAACGCCACAATGTTGTATACCTAAATGTGATATGGTGGCGAGCCCAGCCCCCTCCCCTAACCCTAACCCTCCCCTGTCGCCCCCTCCCGGGCGGCAGCAGAGGCCCCCAGCGGATGTCCTTCCCCCGCCCCTTAGGCCGCCGCTGCTGCCGACTCCAGTGGCGGTGGCGGCACCCCTTTCGTCGAACGACGATGGGGAGGACAGGTGTCGAGGGTACTCCTCGGCAATGCCCTCAGTTTGGGGCTTACGGTAGATGGAATCCTGTAGGCTGATACGAGACATCGGTTATCAAACAAGCGGGGAGAGCGATTTACCCAGGTTCGGGGCCCTCGATGAGGTAAAACCCTTACGTCCTGCCTGTCTGATATTGATTATGAAAATATCGGGTTACAATGGGGTGCCGAAGGTTTCGTCTGGGATCTCGTCGAGAGGCTAAGTACTACGGGGACCTAGCTCTAGACTTATGGTGGCTAAAACTACTAAGATTGATTGTGTCCCTCGGCAGCCCCTCTCCTGGCCCTTATATAGGGAGCCAGGTCTCGAGAGATCTGTCTGGGTACGACTAGGTTACAAAAGATCCTAGTTCTAGACTTTCCTTGCTTGATTCATTTCTTCGTCTTGTTCTTCAAGGAATCTTCTTCGACACCGCCGTAGTGGCCCACCTTGCCATCGAGTGTCTTCATGGGCCTTCGGTTGGACCACACAGGATAGGGAAATAACAGTTAGCCGAAGGGTAATGCCCACGTCAGTAGCCCCCGAGTGTCTAGCCGAAGATATTTCGGGTAGAGACTAAAGCATGCCTCCACCAAATGTTCTTCTCCCTTGATAATTCTTGTCCTCCTCGTGATAGCATCTTCTTCTTCTATCGGGTGCGCGTCCAGCGCTCCCGATGGGAGTAGCCCCCGAGTCTAGGTACGGATGCTTGCAATCCGTGCGTAGACTCAAGTTGTGCCACTCGAATGTCTTCTTCCGCCGAAGCTTTTTGCAACTCTTCATAAGTCATCCGATACATTTACATCGGGGCTTCAAATTCTGAAAGTTTTAATGCGTATAGGATATTGAGTAGCGTGCCCAGCTTTGGTGGTTAACTGCCGAAGGTAAAACAACGCTACCCTACACAGAATCACGTCCCCGGGCATGATCCTGGAGTGCAAAAAAGTTTGTCGGGTGCAAAATCTACGCTCCCGATGGGAGTAGGGTGCTATGTTCCAACCTTTTTTTTTCAGATACTCTTTTCTCGTTCTTCTCCGCAAGATAATCTCCGAGTCCAGATTTATCGGGTGCGCGTCCAGTGCTCCCGATGGGAGTAGCCCCCGAGTCTAGGTATGGATGCTTGCGATCTGTGCGTAGACTCAAGTTGACCATCCGACAGTTTCGCTTTTCTTCGGGTACCTCAAGCGAGCTTTGCAACGTCACTAATGACGTAATTGCTGCTGCAATTCTGAATGATAGGACGCGACCTGTCGGGCCCATCCTACTTCTGCGTGGTTCTGTTTCAGGAAAACACCGCTACTTGCGTGCAGTTACCAAGGTGTATCCTCGATTTCCGCGATCAATGATGAAGAGAGGTCCCCTTAATAAATTGGAAACAACGACATGTGCCCGCTCAATCCTCAGGTTTCCTTGTACTTTATAATCTCTCGGGGCAAACTCTCCCCTTTCCACACTTCATCCTCGCGTCCTTCTCCTCCTCATTCGTCCTCTTCGTTCATAGCTACTTCTCCACCGCCGCCATTTCCAGATCTTCCTCGGATCTCATAATGGTGAAGAAGAAGAACCCCACTCTCGCCGCCAGCGCTGCGAGCAGTGGTGCCGCCGCCAGGGCTCCTCCAAACCCGCCGCGGAGAAGCGCATCAGATGCCCCTCCACCAGCTCCGTCGCCGCCAGCGCCGTCAAGTTCTATGGCCGGGCCTACTCCTGGCGATTGGCCAGCTTCTACCACCACGAAGAGAGATGAGAAGAGGGCCCGGAGCCTCAGGATAATTTCTTCTGATGAGGGGAATGTTATTCTTCCAGGTACGATTTCACGGCCCAATCCTCCTCCCGGTTTTACTGTGATGTTCTTATCCTTCTTGTACCGAGGTCTTTCGCTCCCTGCCCACAAATTTCTTCACCACCTCATTCGAGTGTACGAGATTCAATTGTGGCAGCTGACCCCCAACTCAATCCTTCATCTTGCCATCTTTATCACTCTCTGCGAAGCGTTTTTGGGCATTGAGCCCCACTTTGGTTTGTGGAAGAAGATTTTCTTCGTGAAAAGATACAACAGCAGTGGTGGATCCTTTGTCATTGGCGGTGTTGGGTTTGTTGCTCGCAAAGAAGTTAACTACTTCAACTTCCCGATGAAAGAGTATGTGCAAGGGTGGAGGCTGAAGTGGTTTTATATTAAAGACTCATCAGCAGCCAACTCCCAGCTCCCTCAATTCTCCGATGTTCTAGAAGCCAAGCCTAAGAAGTCTTGGAAAAATATCCTTTCTCCCGATGAAAAACCAACAGTCGACAAGTTGTTTGACAGATTTCTTCGGATCAAGGAAACCGATGGTCAAACCATGATAGGTACGGAAGTAGCCGCCGTGTTTTTGAAACGTCGAGTTCAGGCGATCATGTCTAGGGCCCATCCGATGTGGTTGTATTCGGGTCCCAAGGACGAGACTAGAGTAAATATCGCGGAATTATCCGAAAAGGAACTGCTCGATGAAGTCCGGCGCCTCACTCTCTTTAGCCAGGAAGATTCAATCCCACTGATATCTTCCCATCCACCATTTGATGCTGATCATCTACCAACCGAGGTAAATTTTTCCCTCCGTGTTCTTATTGTGTTGTTCTTCTTGATCAATGTAACTACCATTGTCCTTACTTGTTTACTTCGACAGATCCCCATAGCTCCCGAACGTTTGCAAGACCTGTTGAACAATACTTCCGAGGAAAGGGATTCCTCAGTCCCCGTCGGATCTCATACTGAAGGAAATGCAAGTCCAAAGGACGAACATGATGATCCAATGAATCCTGAAGCCGTGTTCATTAATCCTCAATCCTCAGCCGATGATATAAGGGACACAACGGGGTCAATGCATGATGACGACGCTGATCATGTTGCCTTTGTTGATGCAGCTGTGGAGGAGGCCAATGCGCTGCCCTCGAAGAGACCATCCGGTGGCTTTGCCGACGAAGGTGATCTTTTCGATCTGTAAGTCCTTGCTTCTTTTTCCCAGGGCTGTGTTCTATTTTTTCCATATGCATCCGATTCTGACTTTGCCAAATTTTCACTTCTGTAGTGACGAGGGTTTCATCGATCCTCCGTCCAAGAAGGCTAAATCTTGCTCCATTCTGCCGAATCCCGCAGCCTCCGAGGCTTCAACCCCTGCTGCAGCTCTTACGGCCCAGATGTCGACAACTTCTTCTCTTTCGAAGGGGAAGGAGATTCCTTCGACTACCGCAGTTGCAGCTTCTCCTCCAGGGAAACATGTAAGTCTTTTCTGCTTCAGTGCAACATCTCCTGAGTGGACCTCGATCAAATTACTAGTTCTCCGTCTGATAATTATTTTTCCTTATTTCTTAAGGATTTGCGAGCCGTCATTTCTTCTCTAGAGACTTTTGCCTCTCAATATACTTCTCTGCAAGTTGACAAGGCCCAGCTGAAAAAGGAGGTCGAGTCTTCTTCCTCGAAGTTAGAGGGCGCAATAAAAATGGCTGCCGAGGCTCGCCAGGAGGTTGACTCCTTAAAGGAGGAACTCGAGGGGCTGAAGAAGAAGCTAAAGGATGAGGAGGCATCCAGGCTAGCTGCCGAAGCTCGGGTGATCGAGAAGGATGATCTTCTTCGCCAGTCTTCCTTGGCCTTGCTTAGTAATTCCCTTTTCGTTCTTCCATTGATTTTTCTTTTGCAAATTAAATCCCTAGTTAATGAACTCCTCTTATTTCGTTCTTCGCAGAAGCTGCTGACATCCCTGCCGAGGCTCTGGACAAGCTTCCGAGCAATTCTCCGGCTAATACTCTGTCGATGACC
>NC_061511.1:262350570-262413366 GCF_022539505.1 Lolium rigidum
CGCAGCCCTAGTTGTTCCCGGCTCTACCGTGTTGACCGTCTCTGCCCGCCGGGGGTTTCGACCGTCAACACATTCGGCACGCCGGTGGGACAACCTTCGACATCCACCACGTCGCCGTCTGCATCCGAGATGGCGGAAGGCACTCCGGTCAAGTACGAGGATCGCACGATGAGCTCAAGAAGAAGCATGACGAAATCAAGGCGGTCCTCGAAGCCGAACTCATCGGCTCTTTCCACCGAACCCGCTCCCATGGCGTCGGGTGGAAGGGTTTCACACTGAAGGCGCACTCGATGGAGTGGATCTGTCCGCCCCGTCGGAAGAACGCACCGAGTCGGCGCGGCGGGGAGATCAATTACATGGTGGCTCATTCGGCTGCACCGCCACTGCGAGAGCACGGTGAACACTTTGGAGCGTGTCGCTCTGCGTGTCGTCCGAGAAGTCATGAGCCACCGGTATTCTCCGTCGGGACCAGCTGCGGGGACTTTCAAGGGAGAGATGCCACTCCGGCCCGGCCGTTCGCATGGGCAGCACCGGAACTGCCGAACTCATCGGCATACGTCGTCTACAAGATTGGTGGTGATCCTGGTGACTACCAATTCCTACAGGCAGAGGCACCGCACGATCGCGTCGCGGACTGCAACGCACCGGGCACTCTCGAACCAGGCTGCAATATCGGGGGCCTCTGGAACGGCGGGGAGGAACGCCGGGAGCCGATCCGAGAAGCAATCGTGGCTAGCTAAGTACGCCACTCCGACAAACCTCCAAAGCCCAGCTCCTGCCGGTTGGCTTAGAGCCAGGAAAAGCAAGCATGGCTGGTTAAGTATGCCACCCGGCGAATCTTCAGGGTTCGACACCTTCAGCCATCACAGCGGATCAGATTTGTGCAATCCTGAAAGATCAGTTCGGCATGATGCCGAAAAGGAAGATGTTCGGCTACACCAAGCCGTACCCCAACGACTACGATTTGATCCCGCTACCACCCAAATATCGGCTCCCAGACTTCACAAAGTTTAGTGGATCAGATGGTTCCAGCTCCATCGAGCATGTGAGCCGGTATTTGGCACAGCTGGGCACGATCTCAGCATCAGACGAGTTGCGCGTGAGGTTCTTCGCACGAGTCCCTCACGGGATCGGCTTTCGGGTGGTACACATCGCTACCACCGAACTCCATCCGGACTTGGAAGCGAGTTGGAAGAGCGGTTCCATGAGCGGTATCACTCGGAGGCTTCCGATGTTGGTATTGCCGATCTAGCGCAAGTACGACGGAAGCGCGGGGAAACGAGTGTCGGAATACGTCCGGCGCTTCGGGACCATTAGGAACCGATGCTTTTCGGCTCATATAAGCGAAAAGAAGCGATCGAGTTGGCGGTGGTGGGTCTCTCATCATCAATCAAGGACGTGGCCTCCCAAGCGAGACTACCCTTCGTTGGCGCACATGGTGCGAAGAGCTGTCGGCATATGAACGGCGCCACCCGGATGTTTACCGAGGACACATTCAAGCGTGCGGTGACCTTGGTTGAGGCGGGACGAAGATGAAGGTGCTATGGGAGATCGAGGAGGTAGCGGTGGCTGAATGGACTCGAGCGACGAGGCCCCGTGACCTGCAAATGGGTGAAGCCACAAGGCCCTCCAAAAGGGTTCGACTTCGACGTGACCAAGGCCCGAACAGATTTTCGATCTCTTACTCACGGAGAAGCATATAAAGGTACCCGAAGGCCACAAGATCCCCACGGCGCAAGAGCTGAACGGAAAGCCATCACGCAAATGGCATAACACGTTCTCCCATACCACCAACGGCTGCAGGGTGTGGCGGCAGCAGATCCAAATGGCGATAGAAAATGGACGGTTGATCTTTAACCAGTACGCCATGAAGGTCGACACACACCCTTTCCCCGCCGTTAACATGGTGGAGTATACTTACCCCGAAGGTTGCCAGCCAGGGTCTTCGTTCAGTATCAACATGGTAGGATCTGGATACCACGATGGCAAGGATGGAGATGAGGGCAGCTGCTCTCATAGCAAAGATGCAGAGGAAGCCGCTCCGTGCGATCGGCTCCGCCAAGACGGCAAGCGCTACGTCACAGAGGGAGAGGTGAAGAACATAAGATATCGGCGACCTCTCTGCGATCACCTCCTCAACAAGTATGTGAGTCGGTACGACCAACGCCGACGGTCCGGCGATGATGATGAAAGAGATCGTCGACTAGAGAAGCCGAGAAGACATCGTCGGCATAATCGCGATGAGGAGGAGCACGAGCGTTGTGCCAAGGGAAAGGCAAGGGAGCGAGACGACGAGGACAGAGCCTTGGGATTGTCCCTTCTTCGAGCACTCTGCTGGGATTCGAGGAATGAGCCGATTGCCAACAATCGGCAATTGCCCAGAATGCAACCGGAAGAAGAAGGAGGCAGCCAACGTGTCCGTGTTCGAGCGCTTAGGGCCTCTCCCGCCACAGAGCAAACGAGCTGAGTCCCCTCGATTGAAAGATCTTGAAGATTCAGAAGACGAGGGAGAAGAAGAAGAAGACAGGTATCACCGGCCAAGGTGGTGCCACGATGGACTCGGCCGTTCCCGAAACGCGAGGTTCAACGATTGCGCGGCCTGGAAGAAGCCGAGAGGTTATACTTGCATACATTGAGGAAGGCAAGGCCTGATCTGGCTGCGAAGGTTCAGCGAACCCTGGATGAAGAGGGTCGTCCACGGAAAATAGAGTGGCGCCCCAAGCAAAGGAAAGCCGACGATGAAACATCGGCTGGCACAAACATGGTGCTCGTTCTTCCGACGAAGCTTAGTGCTCCACGATTATATGATGCACTCACGGTGGACGACAGCAAGCGCACCAACATGATAAAGTCAGAGATCGGGCTGGTTTTATCAACCGGCCTGAACGTGTAGCAAGAGCACGTCAATGAGCAAACGTGGCGAGGCTGATCCTTGTGATCGGCCCCAAAAAAATTTATGAAGGGACATTACAAAACCTTCACCGAGCAAGCAACGTGGAGGCCGATTCCGGCAATCGGCCAAAATTATCCTCACCATACATTTTGCCTGGGTTCAACATGTTATCCAACAGAGCCGATACCATCAATTCTCTTGACAGAATCGGCTCGGGGGGGCACCCAGGTGGATAAAACACGAGGATATGCAATGGAAGCGTCTCATCCTTTGGTGATGGGTATTGGAGTATGGGGGCCGATGCACAAGTCGGCCGTAAAAAATTCTGAAAATTCGAAAATTTTTGAGCACAGCCCGATGCGACGGACATCGACTTAAGGATATGAAAGCCGATGCATGGCCATCGACTCAAGAGGAATAAGCTGTTACAATCGGAGGGTCAATGGAGCACGAAGGGAGATTTTAATGGAAGAACTCCTCAATGGAGTAGTTTAAGGGCTCGGATCCTCTCTTCAAGGACAAGGCCAAGAGCAGCTCGGACGTGCGGATCAGGTCAAGGATGGATTGCATTAGATCCGCCAAAGGAAAGGAGCCGATCCGGCCGGCAAGGTGCGGGAAGAACTGAAGAAGCTCGGGGGCAGCTCACCTTGAAGGCTCTACGCTACTGGGAAGCCGATTTATGTTCAAATCGGCTGGTTCTGCATAAAAAGCTCCCTCAGACATAATCAAGCCCAGGTCCATACAGCTAATTTGCGTATCCTCGTCTCTGTTTTGCCTTGGCTGAGACTCGGGGGGCAACAGGCCTGGTAGGTGCTCTATTTTTGAGAGCCGATTGGAGTTACCTCGAGCTGTCCTTCGCATCATGATCTTCTCGGGGAGGAAGCTGGGAAGGAAAAGCCGTCGTCCGGTACGAGGTTTGGACCGTGCTTCGGTGCTTGCAAGAAAAGGAAGAGAGCGGTTTCTCAAATTAGCCGATGAACAGTCATCGGCTGCGGGACTGCCAAAACGCCACGGTCAAGAGAAACAATATAGTCCGATTCGTTACTATCGGTCTTGGTGTGGCAAGCGGGAGGATGGAAATTGGATTAATGGAAGGAGAAATTGGAAGAACAATTCTCGTTAATTCAAAGGAGCGGCTTTACAAGAAGAGCCGATGGCTCTCAAAAGAGGGATACGGTGCCTAGTGCACTCGCTACTGCTAGTCCTACCCTACTAGTCGTCGCTGTCCTCATCATCGCCGTCGTCGAGGTCGTCGGCGCTGCTCCCAGAAGCTCCTCGCCGCTGCTGCCCCGGCCGTCGGCCGGAGCTTCCTCCTCCTCCTCGTCATCATCATCATCCTCGCTATCCGCCCAGCTGCGGAAGCGCTTTGTTGGAGGATACCCAGCGGAGGAGGAGGAATCATCTTCCTCCTCCTCATCTTCTTCTTCCTCGCCGTCATCGTCGTCCTCGCTGTCCGACCACATGCGGGAGCGCTTCTTCGGCGGAAGCCTGGCGGAGGGGGAGGCCTTGGTCCTCTCCGCTTCTCCTCCTTTCTTCTCCTTGTCAGAGGAGATGGGGTTCAGCCCGGAGCGAGGATTGTCCTCTTCCTTGTTCTTCGGCGACGGTTGGAGAGAGAGGCCTGAAGCGGAGGAGGAAGAGGAAGACATGGCTGCAGGGGAGAAGGGTTTTTTGGTTTGGTGAACGAGAGCGAGCAAGGGGATGGAGCGGTGAACCGTTTGGCAAAGATAAATAAAGAGAGTGAAGTGGAGATTTAATGCCATGACGGTTCTCGAGGGTGTGATGCTGAAATTGTCAATTCATACAGAGAAGCCCCGGAGGCGAGGCGTAATGATGGAAGATTCTGCGGCGGTTCCGCTCCGCCACGACATGACCCGACGAAAGAAAAGCATAATGATTTTGGAAATGTCATTTCCAAAACCAGGGGGGCATGTGTTATCACCAGAATTTGACCAAGTCAGAGGTGGGCCGCGATCGAGATGGACTTGAAGAATATACATGGAAGAAATACGTGAATCGGCCTTTTATACCAAGTTGGGCTTAATTGCCCATGTATTTGTAACATATTAGATCGCATCTTAGTTTAGAAGGTAGAATCTTACTCGTGCACGGTTTGGTGCACGCCCACATTAGAAAGTCCCCTGGACTATAAATATGTATCTAGGGTTTATGGAATAAACAACAACCAACGTTCAACCACAAACAAATCTCGGCGCATCGCCAACTCCTTCGTCTCGAGGGTTTCTCCGGTAAGCACCATGCTGCCTAGATCGCATCTTGCGATCTAGGCAGCACAAGCCTACCCACGTTGTTCATGCGTTGCTCGTATCGAAGCCTTTTTGATGGCGAGCAACGTAGTTATCTTAGATGTGTTAGGGTTAGCATTGTTCTTCGAATTACATGCTTTCGTTATGCAACCCTTGCACATCTAGCCGCCCTTACACCTATCTTAGGTGTAGGGGCGGCACCCCGCTTGATCATAATTTAGTAGATCTGATCCGTTACGGTTGCTCCTTGTTTCATCAAGGATTAGTTTAACATCCGCAATAGTTAGGCCTTACAAAGGGTTGGAGGATCCGGCGGCGTGTAGGGTGGCGTTTGCTAGCCCTAGAAAGGATGTTCGGGGATCAACCTCGTGTTGGTTTTTAGGCCCTGTCTAGGATCGGCTTACGGTCACCGTGCGCGAGCGCGAGGCCCAATCGTGAGTAGGATGATCCGATTATGCGGTGAAAACCCCAAATCATCGTAGATCTCATTAGCTTTATCTTGATCAAGCAGGACCACCATATATTCGGACACCTTGTCCGGATCATGGGTGGATCGGCTCTTTGAGCCGATTCACAGGATAACCTGAGAGCCGATCGAGGCTCGTATTTAATGTTTACGTGTATGCCATGCGGGAAACTAAGCGAGGCATCATCCACCTTCCGACCAGGTATAGGTCGGGTGGCACGCCCTTGCGATTGGCATCGGCGCGTGCGACCAGGAGGCTTTGCGGGCCGTCGCTCTGAGGGACTGGGGCCAGCCGCAGCCCTAGTTGTTCCCGGCTCTACCGTGTTGACCGTCTCTGCCCGCCAGGGGGTTTCTGACCGTCAACACTGCTATAAAACTGTTGCTACTGATAAACTCTTGCGAGCAAGTCTGTTTCCAGGTGCAGCTGAATTGACAACTCCGCTGTTAAGGTTTACAAATATTCTTTGGCTCCCCTTGTGTCGAATCAATAAATTGGGTTTCACTTCCCTCGAAGACTGTTGCGATCCCCTATACTTGTGGGTCATCAAACCTCTGGGACTATTTTCCATCGAACTGATGCTTCTTGTGATATATGGACAAAGTCCCTGATAATGTGGTTCGGGTATCCCGAATTACTGCAATTCTTCGATGAAACAAAACTTGAGTCTTCATTAATAAAGTAAGTGAAAAACTATAGGGCTGAAAGGGGCCCTGAGAAAGAGAGAGAAACTAAGTATGATGCTGTGCATCCTTTTAAGCAAGAGGAGGGTTCTTCTTATCTTCAAGCTTGTCCGCTGCACCAGTGGTTTTGGAAGCATCACTAGTTTCATCAGGAATTATTGCGGCGATTGCCGTAGTTTTGTTTTCCTCCATGATGATCTTGCCATCAGCTGCCGATGTTTCCACTGTCGAAGCTTCTGGGGCGAGGTCGGTTGGCTTCTTCTTCGTCTTCTTGACGCGTTCATCTTCTTTACTGTCGATCGCTAACGATCTTGAGGGGAAGTCGACAGGTTCCTGTTTGAGCCCGAACTTCACAGCAATCCTCTGAAACTCGCGATCACAATTATCCGAGCGTGAGAAACTTCCATAGACTGTGATGTTCGTTCCATTGTTCCCAGGCATTTTCAGCTTGAGGTATGCGTAATCTGGCACAGCCAAGAACTTGGCATAAGCTGATCTTCCGAGTATAGCGTGGTACTGTGATTCCCAGTTCACTACTTCAAACTCAATCTTTTCCTTCCTGAAGTTGTCGGGTTTACCAAAGACGACGTTCAAGTAAACTTTGCCAAGCGAGTACCCCGGTAAGGTGGGGAGAATCCCATGGAAACAGGTGTCTGTTTCTTCTAGCATCCTCATTGTGATTCCCATGCTTTTGATCGTGTCGAGGAATATAATCCGCTTCCATCGTCCATGAAAACTTTGCTCATTTTGAACCCTCCGATTTGCGCCTCAACTACTAAGGCAGCGTGCCCCGGTTTTGGGATTGTCATCGGGTGATCTGCTCTGCTGAACATAATGTTGTGTGATGACCATTCGATATATTCAGGAATATTGGCCATGATGCTTTCTGCCAGATTGACCTCTTGGGTGAGCTTCTTCATCTCCCATATCGAAACACCAGTCTTGTGAATCATGCTCATTTGTCCGCGTGGTGGTGGAAAGGATTCGTTAGTGTTGTGAGGCTGAACTTGCTGGACCTGGTGCTGAGGCGGAGGTAGAGGTGGAATTGGCTGCTGCTGCTGCTGTATGAGCTTCTGCATCTCGATGAACTGTCAACAATCCCTGAGTAGATGGCTTGACTTTTTCTTGTTATCTTTTTGGTCGATGTAGGAGTGCAAGTAGCAAGGAGTGGTTATCTGCTCAGCGAAGGGTAACTCAGGGGTCCAATGTGGTCGTGGTTTGTAGTTACCACGGTTCCCAGAGTTACTTCGGTTGCCGTCCTGCCGATTGTCTCGCCTGTCGTCGTATCGATCGTCTTGTCGATCGGAATATCCCGCGGCTACCAAGTTGATGTCATCGTAACTGCGGTCTTTCCTTTTCTTATGACGATCCCTTCGACCGCCTGAATCGTGCTTCGGCTGATCGTCGTCTTCGTCGTCACTATGTTGTCGTGGGCTTCGTACATTGTCTTCGCCATCAGCCCAGCTGTTAGCAATTTCCATCAACTTGGTTATAGTCTTCAGCTTCTTGCGCCCAAGTTCTTCTATGTAGGTTTCACGTCGGATGCCGTCGCTAAAGGCATCGATCGCTTTGTCGACGGAAACATCTTCTGCGGCGTTCAGGAGTTTAGTGAATCTCCCGATGTATGCGCGCATCGACTCCTTTGGCTTCTGCTGACAATGCCGTAATTCTTCGATCCCAACAGGCCTCTTGTATGTTTCTTGGAAGTTCGCGACGAAAGCGTCCACCAGGTAGTCCCAAGACTTGATAGAACCCTTCGGCAGGCCTCTCAACCAAGCCCGTGCCGAATCTTTCAGGTAAAGTTGCAAGCACTGCACCGCTGCTATCTGATTTCCTTTGTGCAGGATCACAGTTTGTAGGTAATCGTCTATCCATGACCTCGGCTCCTGCTGTCCATCATATTTAGCAGCGTCGGTAGGGGTAGGTTTGAACTTCTTGGGCGGCATTGTCTCACGGATGTTATAGCTCAAGCAGTCAGCTCCCCTCAACTCGCCTTCATACTCCTGGCTCTCTTCCGAGGCATCGCAGTCGTACTCCTCCCTTGCGGCTCGCCGTCGTCTGGCTTTGTCGATTCGGCTCTGGGTAATTTCGTCTCGGGCGTCTCTCGAGCGGTGCTTTGAGCCACTGGCTTGGAGCGTGGTTTTTTTCCTTCCGTGGGACCAGATTGTCTCCCAAGATTGCGAGGCTTTCCAGGGCGCCTCGATGGGCTTGATTCATAGGACCTTTGGGTCGTTGATTGATGAGGTATGCTGCGAGGTTGGCGGATTCTCCTTCAACGATTTTTGGCCTCAACATACCCGTAGTGTCCGTAGTCATGAAGGATTTGGATAGGTTCGAGGTTATTTCTCTAGCATCGTCTTCTGAAAGTCTGGAGAGCCTCGATCGGTGCTTCCCCGCACCTTGGTTACTTCGGGACGCACTTCCTCGCGAGCCCCTTCGCCGTTCACTGGATTGTTCTGCCGCGAACAGACGTCTTTCGAGGGTGGCTTGCTCATTCAATAGATGCTCCCGATTTTTCTCCAAGATGGAGCGGTAGGCATTGAGGGTTCCAACCGACGTTCCGGCGGGAAGCGGTGTGTTATTAAGTACGGCTGCCCTGGATGCTGCCCATTCTTCCTCTGCGATGGTGTAATCACTATTATTGTTGCTGGCGCTGTTTTCAAAGCTGTGTCATCGGCTGGAGCGCGGGGTGTGATCTCCACCTCCCCCGTTCCTTGCGTTTCCTGTGTTATTGGCAGCGTAGACTTGGTGGTGCGCCGTTTTCCAGGCAACCTCCTTGACAGCGATGTCGACACTGTCCTCTCCCGATGAATACTGAGCACTGCAGATGAACGATGTGTCACTCGATCCCAACCCGTGCCTGGTGTCGCAGTTCAGGCAGTAGTACGAAGTCATCTCTGACAGTTGATACGTCTCCAACGTACCTATAATTTCTTATGTTCCATGCTAGTTTTATGACAATACCTACATATTTTATTCATACTTTATATCATTTTGATGCATTTTCCGGTACTAACCTATTAACAAGATGCCGAAGCGCTAGTTCCAGTTTTCTGTTGTTTTTGGTTTCAGAAATCCTACACAGGAAATATTCTCGGAATTGGACGAAACAAAAGCCCACGGCCCTATTTTCCACGGAGGGTTCTAGAACATCGAAGAAGAGTCGGAGGCGGCCAGCAGGGGGGCCATCCCATAGGGCGGCGCGGGCCCACCCCCTGGCGCGCCCAGGTGTGGGGAGCCCACCCCCTGGCTCCCCCGACGCTGCCTTTTTGCCTATATATTCCTTCGTATCGGAAAACCCTAGTACCGAGAGCCAAAATACGAGAAAAGTTCCAGAGACGCCGCCGCCGTCAACCCCATCTCGGGGGGTACGAAGATCTCCTCCGGCACCCTGCCGGAGAGGGGAATCATCACCGGAGGGCTCTACATCACCATGCCCGCCTCCGGACTGATGCGTGAGTAGTTCATCCTTGGACTATGGGTCCATAGCAGTAGCTACATGGTTGTCTTCTCCTATTATGCCATCATGTTTAGATCTTGTTTGCTGCCTATCATGATCAAGATCATCTTATTGTAATGCTACATGTTGTGTTTGTTGGGATCCGATGAATATGGAATACTATGTCAAGTTGATTATCGATCTATCATATATGTGTTGTTTATGATCTTGCATGCTCTCCGTTGCTAGTAGAGGCTCTGGCCAAGTTGATACTTGTAACTCCAAGAGGGGGTATTTATGCTAGATAGTGGGTTCATGCCTCCATTGAATCTGGGATAGTGACAGAAAGTTCTAAGGCTGTGGATGTGATGTTGCCACTAGGGATAAAACATCAATGCTTTGTCTAAGGATATTTGTATTGTTTACACTATGCACAGTACTTAATGCAATTGTCCGTTGTTTGCAACTTAATACTGGAAGGGGTGCGGATGCTAACCCGAATGTGGACTTTTTAGGCATAGATGCATGCTGGGTGGCGGTCTATGTTCTTTGTCGTAATGCCCTAAGTAAATCTCATAGTAGTCATCATGATATGTATGTGCATTGTTATGCCCTCTCTATTTGTCAATTGCCCAACTGTAATTTGTTCACCCAACATGTTATTTATCTTATTGGAGAGACACCACATGTTATTTATCACCCCGGTCCATTCTTTTACATCTGAAATACAACCTACTGCAATCATTGTTCTCTGTTGTTCTTTGCAAGCAAACATCATTCTCCACACCATACGTTTAATCCTTTGTTTTCAGCAAGCCGATGAGATTGACAACCTCACTTGTTAAGTTGGGGAAAAGTATCTTGATTGTGTTGTGCGGGTTCCACGTTGGCGCCGGAATCCCCGGTGTTGCGCCGCACTACACTCCTTCACCAACAACCTTCACGTGGCCTTCATCTCCCTACTGGGTTCGATAACCTTGGTTTCTTACTGAGGGAAAACTCGCTGTTGTACGCATCACACCTTCCTCTTGGGGTTCCCAACGGACGTGTGCTTTACCGTCACAAGCAACTGCTTTTTTGGTGCCGTAGCTGGGGAGGAATCAACACTCCATCAAGCCCAGTCACGCGCCATCAACGGTACGGGGTTATCGGATCCGACCGACATTGAAGACGTCGATCGAGGAGTCGATGGCGGGGATGAATTCGTCGAGTCAGTCAGCCATGCTGAAAGGTCGACTGATGATGACACGGTTGACCTTGCAGCCGATGGGGGCGATTTCCTCACTGATTCGGGGGCGTATGGTTCCAGCAGACGAAGGACTCCTTCCGCGTTGACGTTGTAGTGGACGCTCCCGAACGTCATCTCCATATTTCCTTGTAGATCCGAAAAAGTCGAGCGAGAAGAGTCACTGTGCGGGGTGAACTCATAGGAGCCGAATCGGATTGGACTTCCCATGATTGGCGATGATGAAGGCGTCGACGAAGCTGCCGACGACGTGGTTGGATCTGCCGATGACGGATCTTGTGCCAACATGTTTCCCACAGATGGCGCCAATTGTCGAGGGTACTCCTCGGCAATGCCCTCAGTTTGGGGCTTAGGGTAGATGGAATCATGTAGGCTGATACGAGACATCGGTTATCAAACAAGCGGGGAGAGCGATTTACCCAGGTTCGGGGCCGTCGATGAGGTAAAACCCTTACGTCCTGCCTGTCTGATCTTGATTATGAAAATATCGGGTTACAATGGGGTGCCGAAGGTTTCGGCTGGGATCTCGTCGAGAGGCTAAGTACTACGGGGACCTAGCTCTGGACTTATGGTGGCTAAAACTACTAAGATTGATTGTGTCCCTCGTCAGCCCCTCTCCTGGCCCTTATATAGGGAGCCAGGTCTCGAGAGATCTGTCCGGGTACGACTAGGTTACAAAAGATCCTAGTTCTAGACTTTCCTTGCTTGATTCGTTTCTTCGTCTTGTTCTTCAAGGAATCTTCTTCGGCACCGCAGTAGTGGCCCACCTTGCCATCGAGTGTCTTCATGGGCCTCCGGTTGGGCCGCACAGGATAGGGCAATAACAGTTAGCCGAAGGGTAATGCCCACGTCAACAGGGCTTCCGCGGCAGTGCATCATGGGAGGTGATGGGGCGCAGGTTGAGGACGTCGGGCGACACGGCTGCTTGGTTGTGGCCTGATGCACTTCGCCGGTAGGCATGGAGGAGTGGGTGGAGCGGTGGCGGCCTTCACCCCCGGTGGGTTCGGTGGTGGCGGCACACATGATCCGCGCCGCCTTTTTCTTCTCTGGTGATCCGACAGGAGTGACTGGCGGCGTGGGGGCTGCTGGTCTAGCTTTGATGGTGGCGGTCCTCGGGTTTCTCTCATGCGAAGATGAAGATCTGCCGGAGGCTAGTCTACCTTGATCTGGCTGGAGTGATGAGTTCCGGAAAGCTCCGTCGGTGAGTTGAACAACACATCTTTTGCCTGGAGTTTGCTGGATCGGTTGGTATTCGGCCGCACGCACCCATGCTTTTATTCCGACCGTTTGGTTCTGAAGGGAACGACGCGAAGCTCTTTTTTGTGTTGACACCAAGTAACATTGGATCCATGGTGAAAGTCAGAAGAAGAGAATATCATGAAGACCGGATGTGAGGACTAGCTAAGGGAGGTTCAAGTCTCCGCGATGTTGAGGGACTTGCTTGGTGTTACGGGCTTCACAGTGGTATGATAGTGGGAGCGACAACACATGTGAAGTTCAGAGTCCTACCTTTCAGGGTGAAAACCCAAGGTCTTGCCTTAACTGGTTGTGCCTGGCAATAACCTTGTTGGAGGCATTGTTTTGAAAGCGGAGACTATCTCCAGGGTGAAAACCTAAGATCGTTGATCGGGCGACGATGGTGCTGAAACACTGTTCCCTTCTTGAAGGCGTCGCTTTTGGAGAGTCTGTATTTCAGGTGTTGTCGTGGTGGTGGATGTATTGTTGTTGTTAGGTCTAGGATATTGTAGCGGGACTTTTGTTTCTTAGTTTTATTTTCTCTTTTTTGGATGTGTGTATCCGTACTGCCATTAGGTTGTTGGGTTGTTGCAGAGACTCGGTATAATTGGTATCTTTTGATATTAATATATTCTCTTTATCAAAAAAAGCTACCTCTTCCAACAACACGACCAAGGTACCCGCAAAAAAAACATGGCCGAGGTAACCGAAGGTGAAACCAATCAACCATACAATGATACAAAGATACCATACATGCTCAAGGTTTGTGATAACATGGAACGCTTGTTTGTAAAATACATACATAATGCACAAGTAACATGGAGCAATTTCCACTCAAGCAAAGTTACAGCCTAGTGGATCAGCCAGGCGCTCAGTACTTGACAGGCATGATCCTGCTAGAACCCTCAAAAGAAAAATAGCTAGCTATTTAGGAACCTAGTAGTAACACAACTTTATGTCCCACACAGCAAAACCATTTCGTTTAGTTGTAGCTTGTTTCCCTTCTGAAGCTGTTGCAATTTGCTTGCTTCGAGCCGTCGGCAACTGCAGCAGTGCTCGGAGAGACGAGGTTGCTCAGGCCCCTCGCTATCTGCATCTTGACCTGGCCCCTCTTCGCCGGAGGCCTCTTCTCCTTGTTGAAGCTGCTCCTGTACTGGTACTCGTACTCCATCGCCTCCAATCTTCTTCCTTCTTCTTCTCTGCTTCTTTTGTGATGTGTAAGTGTGCTTGTGTCCTGTGTCTTGAGTTTCGTGTATTCACTTGTGGAAAGGATGCGATGGAGGAAGGTAATTTATAGGGGAGATGTTGTCCTGCACCACTTGGTATGTGCATCTTATATTCTTATTCACTTCTATCTGCAGGAATAAAGTTGCTATGCTTTTAGGGTCACGGTATTCCAAGTGTAAACGTGATCAATTGATCATGGAACTAAATAACCAGGGAATATATGCCTACACACCGAGGCTGAGACTTGGAAGAGCGGGCCAGTAATCAGAATCTTTTAATGAGTCAAGTGCTCCAAAGGTCCTACAATTATCACCAGCGTCAGTTTTGTCCTAAATATATGAAAGTGTACGCTTGTTTAAGTTCTTTTTTTTCGAAACGAGGGCAAGGCTTTTGCCCTTTTTCCATTAATTAAGATAGAAGATTTAAGTTTTACAAGTAACTAAAACAATTACAACTTGCTTAAAGCCTACTCTCTGGGCATCAAGTTACTCACGGTTAGCGCTCACCAACACCCAAAGCCTCACCTCCCTCTTGATCTTTAAGAGTACGAGCGGAGGAGGTGCATGCTTGTTCTTGAAGACCCGCACGTTTCTCTCGTTCCAAATTTCCAAGAGATGAAGAGAATCATGGAGGCCAAATCCTTGTGGTTAGTCACAGTTTCCCACCATTGATGAATTGAGATTGTTGGCCTAGGTAGATGAAGTGAAGCACAAGCCAATCCTTGACAAGCCCCCAAAGACGTATGGTGAAGCGGTAATTGGCAAGAAGGTGCTTCCCGAACTCCATAACCTTCTCGCAAAGCGGGCATGCCCCACAATTTTTTTACCCTCATTTTCCAAGCGGTCGGCGGTCCAAAACCTATTTTTGATGGCAAGTCATGCAAAGAACATCACTTTGGGAGGCACCTAAATCTTGCAAAACTTGGCAGTAGCGGGCGACGCGGTTTCCCGATAGGGCTTTGTAAGAGGATTTGGAGGAGTATTGACCGTGAGTTTCCAAGATATATCATGCGGAAATCCCTGAAGCAGGTTGATGGTTCTAAGTTGCATTCAAAAAGAGGTGTATTGGCAAATGTGCTTGAGAGAGATGTCCGCTACGGTGTTAATATTTTAGATCCATTCGTTATTGCGAAGGGTTTGCTCTATGTACCATTTCTTCCTCATAAATTTTTTGTAGATAAGCGAGAAAATATCTTTAGGCTTCGCACCGTTTAAGCCAAGGGGCCTGATAATAATAGTAGTAGTGTGTTCTCCCAAATTGGCAAGCTCACACGGGGCGTTCTGCCACGAGGTTACGAAACAGGTTAAGCATATAGGCCTAGATCGCTAGAATAAAGCCGTTGGCACGTAAATGTCATCGGCATAGCTGATTGAAATACTATGGCAGACGTCAGCATACTTAGGCCGTTGTGACAATTATAGGTAATGCCGACAACTATTGTTGGCTTAAAAAGCAATATCAGCAATGACGACACGTGGCCCACTGTGCTGATGGCTAGGCCGTCGACGTACACAGCCCAATGAGCCCTTTATGCTGACAACCAGGCCGTCAGCATAGCTTTTCCCACTAGGCTACAAGACAACGATACATGGCCCCACCGACATATAGCAAGACGTCCGCAGACGGCCGGTGCCGTTTGATATTCTACCAACAATATTTTGTGAATACGACAATCCTATACCGCTGGCTTATGCTGCATGCCGACGATTTTCTCTACGCCAATATCCATATCGAACACGCCGGCGCTTGTTGTGATGATGGCCCTACGCCGATGGTAGCCGTCGGCATACACCTACGTAGATGGTTGTTTTGCTTGTGCCGACAGCTTGAAGCCGTCAAGTCGTTAGCATTTAGCCTACTTTGTAGTGCGTCTAGGATTTTCATCAATTGGCCATCATATGAGATAATGAGTTGATTTAAGCTTTTTTCTTAGAGAAGCTTAGGGGGCGGTCATTGGAAACTTGCAATAGAGAGAAACATAAAAATTATTCCCTCCATTCAAAATTTAGTGTTGCAGCTTCGTCCGTATCTAGATAAAGCTATGACACTTATTTAAAATGGAGGTAGTATTATGTTCACATTTCCTTAATTAAAAGATGATCTTTAAATATATGTTATCTTACATCTAAATAAGACGGTCATCTCTATTAGACCAAATCTTATCTCTTAGTTATATGTTTGCTAACTAAGACTTAGGCACTGCATCATTTCAGAGGCATGCAAAATTAATCAGTAGGTAAAACACGAGACATAACACACGGCATGCCATATTTTCGTCGGCATCTCTAGACGACAGAGATGGATTATAACTTATAAGAGAGTATTTCCTCAACCATATATGTACATTTCCCTGAGTTACCGAGCGTGACTCTGGATAAATACTATAGAATGTTAGCTAGTCGTGTCTCATTTTCCTTCCCTTTGCACTTTCATGTCTACACTCCAACTGGCAGCGAAAGGAGCCTTGGCATGTTGGCCATCAAGTGGAGCGCGCACGTGCAGACCGAATATTTGCATCGTTGCGGTATCTGAATAGATATGGATGCCATCGTGCCAAAGTGATAAAAGATTCATATACCTGCACTTTCACTTTTCCCCCGTCTGAAACAGAAAGATACATGCATACTTGACATTTTCTATTGCACAAAAAAGCGACGAATTTTCATCTCCACAATCAGCACAATAATGCCTTGATCAACCCGCAAGAAAAAAAAATGCCATGAATTATAAGCTCTTCAGTCTGCCATAAGATAATATCTTCCCCTTGAAGATATTTCTGCACGAGCGCCTCCTTTTGAAGGATATTTGCAGACTCTCGAGGGGGAAGCTCTCATGTCATCACTTTTGGGAATATAGAATTATATATGAAGCCTGACACATGAGAGCTTATCATATAAAATAAACATAAAAATGGGCCAAAATAAAACATTTGATGAAGCCTTTAGAAGTTCAGTCGCTTATCATGAAACAATATTTATTTAAAATATTTATTTAAAAAGAAAGGAAGAAATAGGAAAAAATACCCTGAGAAGTTTAGGAAAATGAATACTTTTGTAAGTTCCAAAATTTGCAATTTTAATTAATTTTTTAAAAGACAAATATAAAAACTCTATCTAAGTCCATTATAATTTTGTTTATATGCGCTTTTAAAAATCCTGAAATTAAAACTCAAAAGAATCTTAAAATCTTATTTAGTTTTCTGGAATATTTATATTTTTCTTTGTTGTGGAAAGGTGTGTGAAGGTGGTAGAATTTATAGGTGAGAACCATTTTCCAAGCTCACCAAATCATTCGTTTTTAGAATATATTGATTGCTTTTGGGATGAGACTTGGTCGTGTGAGATCTATGCATGGTGTGGGTCTGATCAAGGCACTAAACAGAGAATATATGCTCTTAAAATGGAAATGGAGGTAGCTAGGCCATGTGGATCAGCGAGGAATTTGTGTGTGTGTTTGAAGCGTCCATTCACCAATGACCGCTGGTAACATCAGCGCCAGCTTTAGCTTATGGCAGTTACAAAATCAATTAACATAGCATGCTAATGCTAGCTTGATTCCCTAGATGTTCTGATGATCTCTTTCCAGATAGCACTATCAGCGTCTCTTTCTGTTAGGCACTGATTGCACCTGCCAATAATTAAGAAAGAATTATTAGCAGAGTCAGATAATGCAACTGACAAAAGAAAGCGCCACGCATATATGCATCATAAACCAACAAAACTAAATCACAAAATCAGCACGCATCACGTGACTAGATGGTTGATGTTCGCCTACAAATACTTCCACACACATGCATCCTCTACCACCTTCACACACCCTTTCATCGTTAAAGAAAAGCCAAGAAGAGAGAAATCAAGTGTCTATTCCACTTCTTTCTGCAGGAAGTTTTTTTTAAACTGGGACTGCACGAACAAAGTGGCTATGCTTTTTTACTTCAAAAAAAAAAGTGGCTATGCTTTTGGAGTCACGGTGTTCGAAGTGTGAACGTGATCTCGGAAATAAGTTGCCGCTGAATTTGTGTCTGCACACGGAGACTGAGACAACGTCGCTCAGAACAGTGATCAGCATCTTTGAAAGAGTCAAGTGCTCCAAAGGTCCTATACAAAAAGAATGTCAACATTGGAAAATGCAATGGGTGCCAAGCACCCCGTATATCCAAACTTTCTGTTAACATTCTCTTAATAAAAAGATGATCTTCAACTCTACAATATCTTCAAATAGAACTACTGCCATCTACAATCTGATTAAAAGAGGCTGAAATTAAGAGAAGTCTCACCTTGAGAATTTCTGCCCAAAACGCCGATTTTGCAACATTTGATGTTGCTCTCCAAATAGATGTGCCATTGTGATACTTTGCCTTAAGGATGAGAGCTAGGTGGCTTTGGGGTTCTTTTGCTAATCCCCATGCCGCCGAAAGAATCAGTCCTTGATTTAAGGCCTGCATATTTCTAACACCAAGTCCTCCCATTTTCTTCTCTACACAAATGTCTGCCCATGCCCTAAGACACATGGTTCTTGTAGTTTGTTCCTCCTTAATACCTGTCCACCAGAAATTCCTAATGATAGCTATGATTTTTGCTAGGAACTTCTTTGAAAAAAGAATATTAGACATATAGTAAACAGGGATAGAGGAAAAGAATATTTTATGAGAGTTAGTCTTGCTGCATGTGATAATCTATTGGCTTTGTATGCACTCAGTTTTAGACTTAGCCACTGCATAATTTGAGATGCATGTTAGATATGACACAAGTTGTAACATATATCTTCCTAACGACAGAGATGGATGATAAGAGACTGGTAACCTCAAACGGAGCTCATCCTACATGTAGCAGAAATTCTCAAAGATTCAAAATCTTTGATTCAATTTATTATTTCAAAAAATGCTGAAAAAAATCATTGTACATGTAAATCTCTAGTATATATAAATTCTTACAGAATTATCTTTTCATATGCGACCAATACAAATGTGATTTTTGTGTAGCTCAAAATACAACATACTTTTAACCAAAATTTACACATTCAAGAAATCATCTTCATGTAGCTGTAAAAAAAGGTTTCTTTAAACTTCAGAGTACCATTATTCGTTTTTAAAGACTTTTTATAAGAAAAGTTTATATTATATGTAAGAATTGTTTTAGAGGGTGTGTGAAGGTGAGAGAAAATTTATAGGAAGACACATATTCCTCGAAGTTCACCAAATTGGCCGTTTTTACTCTTTTCACACGTATATATTGACCGCTTTTGTGATAGACCGGGTCTTACGAGATTTATGGTGTGGTCTGATCTATGCACCATCCAAGAAACTTTTGATCCTTTTAAAGGAAGTAGAGCTAGGAGTTTGTGTATCGTTGAAGCGTCAACGGTCAACCAACGGCAATTACAAAATCAAATAACGCAGCATGCTAATAGCCTAATACTGTAGCTTCTTAAGGTGCTATAAGATGCTCCGGTGTCATAGTTCGGCAGTACTCAGATAACACTCCCAAATGCTCCCTCCGTTTCTTAATTTTTGTCGTAGTTTTATTATAAATTTTTAACTAAAATCATGATAAAAATTCCGGAAGCGAGGGAGTAATTAATAGAGAGCGAGACAGAATTACACCGAGCTAAACCATGTTATCAACACGCATCTCGTGACAAAAATCTTGTCGGAAGAAGATCTAGGCTCCTACCGGATAAGGTCACGGCTGGCGGCTAGTCGTCCCGGTAGATCATGACAGCCGAGGTTCACAGATACACCGAACCTTGGAACTAGGGGACAACCAGTGACCCGACCGTCACGGTCAGATGCAGCTCTCGTAGGAAACTGACAGTCAAGCTGCAGCAGCCCTTCACGTGCTACTCAATCCACTATGATATTGCTCACTCCTAGCTCTTCCACCATGAATTATATCCACAAACGTATGGGTAGAATGAATCCATTATCCAGGGCCCCCTCTTTTTTTTTTTAATTCTGAAGACGCAACATGACACACTGAACTTGTATTTTCCACGGGCTTGAATTGACCAGATGCTTCAAAGATGCCCCCTGCCATCTCCCTTGGTAATCGACCATCCCAGTCGTTTTCCTGAACTAGCACTAGTGTGGTTAAGGGCATAAGTTCCCTGGTTAACTTGTGCCTTTCACGCTAGAAACATCATGGCCGAGAAATGGTCAATCCATTCCCCAATAACACGTGGGGCAACGCACCGGTATTAACATAGCACAGATGGTTCGTTTCGCCTATAAGTATACTTTTCAACTTCTCCTGCCCTCTTCACCCAAACACACACAACACTGACCAGAGAAACCAAGAAAGAAGGGAGCAAGATGAGTGAGTGAAATTTGAGCCATGGAGTACTACTGCCAACACAGCAACAGCGGCATCGGCAGCAACTACGGCACTGGAGCAAAGGAGAAGAGGCCTCCGCTAAAGAGGGGCCAGCTCAAGCGGCAGATCGTGAGGACCATCAGCAACCTCGTCGCGCCGAGGAACGACGCCACGAACTCGGAGAAGAGAGCGGTTGGTCGCACAAGCTTCAGCAGCTACAACTGAATCTCCTCGGAACAACATCGACTGTCACTCATCAGATGCACTCCGGAAGGAGAGTGGTGCTGGCTCGGCAAAGCAAGGGTCGTAGCTACTAGGAGATGTTAGCCTTCCTATTTTCCTTCAGAACTTCCTTAAGTTTATAATACTTAGCTCTTCATAGCGTTTTTGTTCGTTCGGGGGCTTGTTTGATTGTACCGAGGACTAGGCAGGCTATGTAAATTACCGTATGCAGTGTAAAATATAAGCATGCTTCGCCTTATGTAAGAAAAGCTCTCGGTAGATTCGGAGTTCTTCCTGCTGCAATGAGCAGAAGCTCTCCCTGGCCATTTGATTGCACTTGCTATTTTGCTTTTTTTCGAAATGAGGATGTACCCCGGCATCTGCATCGTGATGATGCACACGACTTTTTATTTAAAAATAGTTCAAAGAAATATCTGTTTACAATTCAAGAATCGCCAAGGATTGATACAAAAACCAACCAGCGAAAAAAGCATAACATAGCATGAGTACACATCAGCAAAGCCTCCTAGTATGATGTCAGCCAGCCTGTCGCAAGATATCCTGAGCGACCATCAGGAGCCGTGTGCATCCAGTAGCCATAGCATCCCGGTGACCCTCCGGCGAAAGGAAGGCCCAAAGTTGGACCTAGTGTACCATCATATGTATAACCTGAAAAAGTGAAAAGAGTTTTTCCTATCAAAAATGATATCATTTCTGATCCTCCATATAGACCAACATAAGGCCGAAATCCTAATTCAGATAAAAGCCTTAGATTGTTTATCTACTCCATTCAGCCAGTTACCAATGGTATTTTTCATCTAACTTATTGGGCGACGGAGAATTGCTAAGTAAACCTTGCTAAGTGAATACGTTGAGGCAACCAATACATAGATGTACCATTTTTTCCCTTCCCCTTCTCTACCGATTTTTTTTGTTTTTTACTTGTTGATCCACTGATCATGTCAATTCTAACTTCAAATCCTGATACTGTCCATTTGATCTGTCATGTTTTAGTGTGCACTATGTTTGCTCTCACAATCAGATTTAGTATTAGAATTTGAGGTGGTTCTTCTGCACCTGCTAACACAAAGGTGTTAATGATGAGAGTAGCGTGTTATACTGGGTATACCAATAAACAATATTTTGATCATTACATGTATTAACCATTATGCTACCTATATGGTTTGTTTGTCCATAGCATCTATCCATGCGATTCGACAGGTTTGTGGGCCGTGCTCCAGAAATATTTAGAAAAGATCAAGTAGGATGAAAAAGAAAATTGAAGGTGTGTACCATTCTGGAGAACTATCTTTCCAACCTAAAAGACACATCTTAGGACAAAAACTCCAAGAGCACTCTCGTAACTTGGAATCTCAACCAAGAATTTGTTTGATGTTGGCCTACCAACAAGGATAATAAGTCTATAAGTAGTTCTTTTTTTTAGAAACAAAGTACAAACACAGACGCTCATATACACGCGCATACACTCATCCCTATGAACGCACACACGCACATTCTACCCCTATGAGCACCTTCGGAATACTAAGCCGGCAGATTGGATCTTAAAATTGACGAAGTCACCACAGGCGCCTCGCTGTCAACGGGAACGTCGCCTTCCACTGAATGAATATTCCGCCTTTATGAGACACACATATGTCAAACATGTGTTTTGAACTCTGGTGGGCTGGGGATACAACCACCCTCCTAACCACCTAACCTCAGGTTGGTTCTCAGTTTATAAGTAGTTCTGAGACCAAACAGAATTATATTTAAGACTCAAAAACCTATAATTTGCAGTTGTGATCACCAAACTTTTAACTTGGTAAATGAATATCAACTTACAAAAAATTGTTGTCTCTGCACTGCACCCATGTCTGTAAGCCAACTCAAAGGTACAACAGGGCAAAGAAATGGATAAAAATATACATCTCAGTACATACACATTTCAAACAGGATTATGATATTTTCTGCAAGAGTTGCAGATTACATATCATTGATCCCACAAAAATAAGAAATGAAGTGAAAGTTTACAAAACCTCAAACTCGGGCAGGAATTCAAGATTTACTCTTTATTTTGGACAAACTAGAGAGCATGGTTGATCTTGAATTTGCTAACTCCACAATTAGTTCCAATGATGCATGAACAAAAAATATCAGTTAGGTCAACACAAGGTTAAAGCATAGTATGTCATATTATTCTTCTTAGAAACAAAGCCTGTTTCAAAGGTTGTTGTCTGAACAAATGTGCCGCTATTAACGACGCCACTGAGGGTGGGAGCTGTTTTTTGTGTACAACGTCCCCAATAGCCGGATGGATGCTCTTAATCATCTAATCAGCATGCATCGCACGACTAACCATCTTGTGAGGAGAAGACTGAGGCATGTGCCGGACAAGGTCGCGGCCGGCGGCTCGTTGTCCCGGCAGATCATCGGGGTGTCCCCTTCCGCGAGCCACCGACTGACACCTCGAGCTAGCATACTTCACTGGACAGATACATGGACCAGTCCTCATGAACACTGGCGGAGCTTAGTGTAGTTCGGGGGGCCCCCCCCCCCCCTCACACACAGATTTGACAAAATACACTATGATGTTAGCCTCCTAGCACATTTGTGTTAGAAATAATCTTGTCCTAGTTTAGTTAGAATCTAGTCTTAGTATTTCATGGCTAGTAGATGTTTGGTCAGTTCACGTTTAGTGTCTAGTACATGATCGTTTAGGAGTCTCCTAGCTGTTTTAGGTATGTCTTAGTATACGTGTCCGTGTCCATGTTCGACTAGGAATAGAAGTAGCTAGCTGTTTTGAGTTAGTTTAGGTGTTGGTGTTCGGTTCGAATAGGCTTAGAGCATCTCCAGTCGCGTCCCCCAAACCGTCCCCCAAAGCGATTTGGGGCGCGCCGGACAAAAAAAGCGTTCCAGCCGCGTCCCCCAAAGCCCTTTTTCGTCCGGCGCGCCCCCATTCGGTGTCCGGCGCCCGAGCCCGTCCCCGTCCCACAGGGGACGCACCGGGGACGCCGGACACAACGAAAAGCGAGGCGGGAGTGGCGGGGCCGACCCGTCAGCGGCACAATTAATTTAAACCTAACCGTCGCCTACCTTGCGACGGAAGTTATTGGCGCGCAGCGACGGTGCAGCTTCCCGCGAGAGGGCACGGCGACGCGTCCCGTCGCGCCTAGCTCGCGTGCCGGCGTTAATGAGCGCCACCGCTCCTCCGCCTCCCTCCGGCCTATAAAAAGGGGCGCCTCTCATCGTCCCTCTCACACACAAACCCTAGCGCCTCTCTCCCAAACCCTAGCCGCCACCATCTCTCAACAAGACTCGACGCCATGTCTGGTAGAGGCGGAGGCGGACCTCGCGGCCGCGGCCGTGGTCGTGGTCGTGGTCGTAGCCGCGGCGCAGCTGAACGCTCGCCGTCGCCTTCCACGCCGCCGCCTTCATCATCGTCGGAGATGGACGTGGAGCCGGACGTCCCGTTCGGAGTTCGTCCACGTCCTCAAGGGCGACCCGCGCGGCATCCGAGGCTGCCGGATCGAAGGAGATATGCCCTAGAGGCAATAATAAAGTGGTTATTATTTATATCTTTATGTTTATGATAAATGTTTATATATCATGCTAGAATTGTATTAACCGAAACATTAGTACATGTGTGATATGTAGACAACAAGAAGTCCCTAGTATGCCTCTTAAACTAGCTTGTTGATTAATGGATGATTAGTTTCATAATCATGAACATTGGATGTTATTAATAACAAGGTTATATCATTATATGAATGATGTAATGGACACACCCAATTAAGCGTAGCATAAGATCTCGTCATTAAGTTATTTGCTATAAGCTTTCGATACATAGTTACCTAGTCCTTATGACCATGAGATCATGTAAATCACTTATACCGGAAAGGTACTTTGATTACACCAAACACCACTCGCGTAAATGGGTGGCTATAAAGGTGGGATTAAGTATCCGGAAAGTATGAGTTGAGGCATATGGATCAATAGTGGGATTTGTCCATCCCGATGACGGATAGATATACACCGGGCCCTCTCGGTGGAATGTCGTCTAATGTCTTGCAAGCATATGAATGAGTTCATAAGAGACCACATACCACGGTACGAGTAAAAGAGTACTTGTCGGAGACGAGGTTGAACAAGGTATAGAGTGATACCGAAGATCAAACCTCGGACAAGTAAAATATCGCGAGACAAAGGGAATTGGTAATGTATGTGAATGGTTCATTCGATCACTAAAGTCATCGTTGAATATGTGGGAGCCATTATGGATCTCCAGCTCCCGCTATTGGTTATTGGTCGGAGTGAGTACTCAACCATGTCCGCATAGTTCTCGAACCGTAGGGTGACACACTTAAAGTTGGATGTTGAAATGGTAGTTCTTGAATATGGAATGAAGTTGGAATATTTGTTCGGAGTCCCGGATGTGATCCCGGACATCACGAGGAGTCCCGGAATGGTCCGGAGAATAAGATTCATATATAGGATGTCATTTTATGTGAATAAAATGTCGCGGAAGGTTCTATGGAAGGTTCTAGAAGGTTCTAGAAAAGTCCGGAAGAAACCACCAAGGAAGGTGGAGTCCACAAGGGACTCCACCCCCCATGGCCGGCCAACCCTAGTGGGGGAGGAGTCCCAAGTGGACTCCCCCTTAGGGGCCGGCCACCCCCCCACATGGGAGGTGGGAATCCCACCTTTGGGTGGGAGTCCTAGTTGGGCTAGGATTACCCCCTCCTATGGAAGGATTTGGTTCGGGTCTTATTCGAAGACTTGGACACCACCTCTTGGGGTTCCACCTATATAATGAGGGACAAGGGGAGGGGGCCGGCCACCTCAAACACCACCAAGGTGGCCGCACCCCTATAGTGGCCGGCGCCCCTCTCCCCAAACCCTAGCCGCCTCGCTCCTCCACTTCCCGCACGCTTAGCGAAGCTCCGCCGGACTTCTCCACCACCACCGACACCACGCCGTCGTGCCGTCGGATTCAAGAGGAGCTACTACTTCCGCTGCCCGCTGGAACGGGGAGGTGGACGTCGTCTTCATCAACAACCGAACGTGTGACCGAGTACGGAGGTGCTGCCCGTTCGTGGCGCCGGAACCGATCGTGATCAAGATCTTCTACGCGCTTTGCAAGCGGCAAGTGAACGTCTACCGCAGCAACAAGAGCCTCATCTTGTAGGCTTTGGAATCTCTTCAAGGGTGAGACTCGATACCCCTCGTTGCTACCGTCTTCTAGATTGCATCTTGGCTTGGATTGCGTGTTCGCGGTAGGAAAATTTTTGTTTTCTATGCTACGTTATCCTACAAAGGGTATCGTGAGCCGTGTCTATGCATAGATGGTTGCACGAGTAGAACACAATGGTTTGTGGGCGTTGATGCTCTTGTTATCTTTAGTTGAGTACTTTGCATCTTTATGGCATAGTGGGATGAAGCGGCTCGGACTAACTTTACATGACCGCGTTCATGAGACTTGTTCCTCGTTCGACATGCAACTTGTATTGCATAAGAGGCTTTGCGGGTGTCTCGTCTCTCCTACTATAGTAAAGATTCAATTTACTCTTCTATAGACAACATTAGTATCAACGTTGTGGTTCATGTTCGTAGGTAGATTAGATCTATATCGAAAACCCTAAACCACGTAAAATATGCAAACCAAATTAGAGAGCGTCTAACTTGTTTTTGCAGGGTTTGGTGATGTGATATGGCCATAATGTGATGATGAATATGTATGAGATGATCATTATTGTATTGTGGCAACCGGCAGGAGCCTTATGGTTGTCTTTAAATTTCATGTTGAGTAGTATTTCAAAGTAGTTGTAATAGTTGCTACATGGAGGACAATCATGAAGACGGCGCCATTGACCTTGGTGCTTCGCCGACGATGATGGAGATCATGCCCGAAGATGATGGAGATCATGTCCGTGCTTTGGAGATGAAGATCAAAGGCGCAAAGACAAAAGGGCCATATCATATCACATATGAACCGCATGTGATGTTAATCCTTTTATGCATCTTATTTTGCTTAGATCGCGACGGTAGCATTATAAGATGATCCCTCACTAAAATCTCAAGATAATAAAGTGTTCATCCTTAGTAGCACCGTTATCAAGTCTTGTCGTTTCGAAGCATCTCGTGATGATCGGGTGTGATAGATTCAATAAGTACATACAAACGGGTGCAAGACAGCTTTGCACATGCGTATACTAAGGTGGCCTTGACGAGCCTAGCATGTACGGACATGGTCTCGGAACACATGATACCGAAAGGTAGAGCATGAATCATATGGTTGATATGATGAACACTTTGAGTGTTCGCCAAAGAAATCACACCTTTTCTCGTGATGATCGGGTTTTGGTGCGGTGGATTTGGTTCGTGTGATCACTAAGACAAAGCGAGGGATATTGTTTTGAGTGGGAGTTCATCTAGATTTTTAATTATGTAGAATTAAAATTTGAACTCAATTTGTCATAAACTTAGTCTAAACTATTGCAAATATATGTTGTAGAGATGGCGTCCCCAATCAATTTTAACCAGCTCCTAGAGAAAGAAAAGCTTAAGAGCAACGGTAGCAACTTCACCGACCGGGTTCCGTCATGTGAGGATCTTCCTCTCTGGCGGAAATCTGCAATATGTGCTTGATGCACCGCTAGGTGACCCTCCCGCGAAACCGAAACCGATGAAGTAAAAGCTGTTTACGCGACTCGGAAAACTCGGTACTCTCAAGTTCAGGTGTGCCATCTTATGCAGTCCGGAATCCGATCTTCAAAAACGTTTTGAGCACCACGATCCTCATGAGTTGATGAAAGAGTTGAAGACTATTTTTGAGACTCATGCGGCCGTGGAATGCTATGAAGCATCGAAACAATTTTTCAGCCTGTATGATGGAAGAAGGCAGCTCCGTTAGTGAGCACATGCTCGCCATGACCGGGCATGCGAAGAAACTCGTTGACTTGGGAATAGTGATTCCTAACAGACCGGGGATTAATCGTGTCCTTCAATCACCGCCACCAAGTTACAAGAACTTTGTGATGAACTACAATATGCGTAACATGAACAAGGAGTTACCTCGAACTCTTTGGCATGCTAAAAGCTGCCGAGATTGAGATCAAGAAAGAGCACCAAGTGTTGATGGTCAACAAGACCACCGAGCTTCAAGAAACAGGGCAAGTCTAAGGGAAAATTCAAGAAGGGTGGCAAGAAAGCTGCCACGCCTCCCGTGAAACCTAAGAACGGCCCTAAGCCCGATGCTGAGTGCTATTATCGCAAGGAGAAGGGACACCGGAAGCGTAATTGCTCCAAGTATCCGGCTGATCCGAAGAGCGGCCTTGTCAAGAAGAAGAAAGAAGGTATATATGATATACATGTTATAGATGTTCATTTCACCGGTTCTCGTTCTAGTACCCGGGTATTTGATACCGGTTCGGTTGCTCATATTTGTAACTCGAAACAGAACTAAAGAATAAACGACAACCGCCGAAGGATGAAGTGACGATGCGCGTTGGAAACGGATCCAAGGTCAATGTGATCGCAATCGGCACACTTCCTCTACATCTACCTTCGGGATTAGTTTT
This sequence comes from Lolium rigidum, assembly GCF_022539505.1. NCBI lineage: Eukaryota > Viridiplantae > Streptophyta > Magnoliopsida > Poales > Poaceae > Lolium > Lolium rigidum. The sequence continues at coordinate 262,378,133 of NC_061511.1, forward strand.
AAGCCTAAATAATTGTTATTATGTACCTGCGTTGAGCATGAACATTATATCCGGATCTTGTTTAATGCAAGACGGTTATTCATTCAAGTCTCGAGAATAATGGTTGTTCTATTTTTATGAATAATATCTTTTATGGTCGAGCACCACAAAAGAATGGCTTATTTCGTTAGATCTCGATAGTAGTGATACGCATATACATAACATTGATGCTAAGCGAATTAAATTGAATGATAATTCTACTTATATGTGGCACTCGTCGTCTTGGTCATATTGGAGTGAAACGCATGAAGAAACTCCATACCGATGGATTACTAGAATCACTTGACTTTGAGTCACTTGATAGATGCGAAGCATGTCCGATGGGAAAAATGACTAAGACTCCATTTTCTCGGTATGATGGAGCGAGCTACCGACTTATTGGAAATCATACATACCGATGTGTGCGGACCAATGAGCGTAGCATCGCGCGATGGTTATCGTTATGTTCTAACCTTCACAGATGATCTGAGTAGATATGGGTATATCTATTTCATGAAACATAAATCCGAAACTTTCGAGAAGTTTAAGGAATTCCAAAGTGAAGTAGAAAATCAACGTAACAAGAAGATTAAATTTCTACGATCTGATCGTGGAGGTGAATATCTGAGTTATGAGTTTGGCATGCATTTAAAGAAATGCGGAATACTTTCACAATTGACACCGCCGGAACACCACAACGAAACGGTGTGTCCGAACGTCGTAATCGAACTCTCTTAGATATGGTTCGTTCTATGATGTCTCTTACTGATTTGCCGTTATCTTTTTGGAGTTATGCATTAGAGACAGCCGCATTCACTTTAAATAGAGCACCATCAAAATCCGTAGAAACGACACCGTATGAATTATGGTTTAATAAGAAACCTAAGCTGTCGTTCCCGAAAGTTTGGGGTTGCGAAGCCTATGTAAAAAGGTTACAACCGGACAAGCTAGAACCCAAAGCGGAGAAATGCGTCTTCATAGGATACCCTAAGGAAACTATAGGGTACACTTTCTATCACAGATCCGAAGGCAAAATCTTTGTTGCTAAGAACGGAACCTTTCTTGAGAAAGAATTTCTCACTAAAGAAGTGACTCGGAAGAAAAGTAGAACTCGATGAGATTGATGAATCTATACTCGTTGATCGGAGTAGCGCAAGCATCGGAAGTTGTACTCCGTACCGCCTACACCGGCAACAGAGGAAGCAAATGATAATGATCATGAAACTTCGAACGAGGAAACCATCGAACCTTCGCAGATCGACAAGGGAACGTACTCACTCCCGATTGGTTTGATCCTTGTCTAAATGTCATGATTGTGGATAACAATGATGAGGACCCCGCGACGTATGAAGAAGCGATGATGAGCCCAGATTCCAACAAATGGCAAGAAGCCATGAAATCCGAAATGGGATCCATGTATGATAACAAAGTATGGACTTTGGTAGACTTACCCGAGAGCCGAAAGGTCGTCGAGAATAAATGGATCTTCAAGAGAAAACAAGATGCCGATGGTAATATTACTCGTCTATAAAGCTCGACTTGTCGCAAAGGGTTTCCGACAAATTCAAGGAGTTGACTACGATGAGACTTTCTCACCGGTAGCGAAGCTAAAATCTGTGAGGATTTTGTTAGCAATAGCTGCATTTTTCGATTATGAGATTTGGCAGATGGATGTCAAAACGGCGTTCCTTAATGGAGACATTGAGGAAGAGTTGTATATGGTACAACCCAAAGGTTTTGTCGATCCTAAAAATGCCGACAAAGTATGCAAACTTCAGCGTTCAATCTATGGACCGAAGCAAGCATCAAGAAGTTGGAACCGACGCTTTGATAAGGTGATCAAAGACTTCGGGTTTATACAAGTGTCATGGAGAGGCCTCGTATTTACAAGAAAGTGAGTGGGAGCTCGTAGCATTCCCGATATTATATGTAGATGACATATTATTGATCGGGAATGATATAGAACTATTAAGCAGTGTTAAGGGTTATTTGAATAATAGTTTTTCAATGAAAGACCTTGGTGAAGCATCATATATATTAGGCATCAAGATTTATAGAGATAGATCAAGACGCCTAATAGGGCTATCACAGAGTACATATCTCGGACAAGATTCTAAAGAAATTTAGAATGGACGAAAGTAAGAAAGGGTTCTTACCTATGTTACTGTGCAAGGTATTGAGTAAGACTCAAGGACCGGCTACGGCAGAAGAAAGAGAAAGGATGAATAATATCCCCTATGCCTCGGCAAGTAGGATCTATCATGTATGCCATGCTATGTACTAGACCGGATATAGCACATGCCGTTAGTTTGACTAGCAGATATCAAAGTGATCCAGGAATGGAACACCGGACAGCGGTCAAGAATATCCCGAAGTACTTGAAAAGAACTAAGGATATGTTTCTTTGTTATGGAGGTGACCAAGAGCTCGTTGTAAACGGTTACACCGATGCAAGTTGGAACACCGATCCCGATGACTCTAAGTCACAATCTGGGTACGTGTTTATATTGAATGGTGCTGCAAGTAAGCTGGGCAAGCTCGAAGCAAAGGCACGGTGGCGAAGTCTTCAACAGAATCGAGTACATAGCGGCTTCAGAGGCTTCATCGAAGCGGTATGGATGAAGAGGTTCATTGTAGAGCTCGGTGTGGTTCCTAGTGCATTGGACCCATTAATCATTTACCGTGATAACATGGGTGCCATCGCCAATGCACAAGAACCAAGGTCACACAAGAGGCTGAAGCATATCAAGCTGCGTTACCACTCGATTCGCGAGTACATCGAAGATGGAGAAGTAAAGATTTGCAAAGTACACACCGATCCGAATGTAGCAGCATCCGTTGACTAAAGCTCTCCCTAGGGCAAAGCATGACCAACACCGTAATGCCATGGGTGTTAGGTATATTACTATGTAATCTAGATTATTGACTCTAGTGCAAGTGGGAGATCGAAGGAGATATGCCCTAGAGGCAATAATAAAGTGGTTATTATTTATATCTTTATGTTTATGATAAATGTTTATATATCATGCTAGAATTGTATTAACCGAAACATTAGTACATGTGTGATATGTAGACAACAAGAAGTCCCTAGTATGCCTCTTAAACTAGCTTGTTGATTAATGGATGATTAGTTTCATAATCATGAACATTGGATGTTATTAATAACAAGGTTATATCATTATATGAATGATGTAATGGACACACCCAATTAAGCGTAGCATAAGATCTCGTCATTAAGTTATTTGCTATAAGCTTTCGATACATAGTTACCTAGTCCTTATGACCATGAGATCATGTAAATCACTTATACCGGAAAGGTACTTTGATTACACCAAACACCACCGCGTAAATGGGTGGCTATAAAGGTGGGATTAAGTATCCGGAAAGTATGAGTTGAGGCATATGGATCAATAGTGGGATTTGTCCATCCCGATGACGGATAGATATACTCTGGGCCCTCTCGGTGGAATGTCGTCTAATGTCTTGCAAGCATATGAATGAGTTCATAAGAGACCACATACCACGGTACGAGTAAAAGAGTACTTGTCAGGAGACGAGGTTGAACAAGGTATAGAGTGATACCGAAGATCAAACCTCGGACAAGTAAAATATCGCGAGACAAAGGGAATTGGTAATGTATGTGAATGGTTCATTCGATCACTAAAGTCATCGTTGAATATGTGGGAGCCATTATGGATCTCCGGATCCCGCTATTGGTTATTGGTCGGAGTGAGTACTCAACCATGTCCGCATAGTTCTCGAACCGTAGGGTGACACACTTAAAGTTGGATGTTGAAATGGTAGTTCTTGAATATGGAATGAAGTTGGAATATTTGTTCGGAGTCCCGGATGTGATCCCGGACATCACGAGGAGTCCCGGAATGGTCCGGAGAATAAGATTCATATATAGGATGTCATTTTATGTGAATAAAATGTCGCGGAAGGTTCTATGGAAGGTTCTAGAAGGTTCTAGAAAAGTCCGGAAGAAACCACCAAGGAAGGTGGAGTCCACAAGGGACTCCACCCCCCATGGCCGGCCAACCCTAGTGGGGGAGGAGTCCCAAGTGGACTCCCCTTAGGGGCCGGCCACCCCCCACATGGGAGGTGGGAATCCCACCTTTGGGTGGGAGTCCTAGTTGGGCTAGGATTACCCCCTCCTATGGAAGGATTTGGTTCGGGTCTTATTCGAAGACTTGGACACCACCTCTTGGGGTTCCACCTATATAATGAGGGACAAGGGGGAGGGGGCCGGCCACCTCAAACACCACCAAGGTGGCCGCACCCCTATAGTGGCCGGCGCCCCTCTCCCCAAACCCTAGCCGCCTCGCTCCTCCACTTCCCGCACGCTTAGCGAAGCTCCGCCGGACTTCTCCACCACCACCGACACCACGCCGTCGTGCTGTCGGATTCAAGAGGAGCTACTACTTCCGCTGCCCGCTGGAACGGGGAGGTGGACGTCGTCTTCATCAACAACCGAACGTGTGACCGAGTACGGAGGTGCTGCCCGTTCGTGGCGCCGGAACCGATCGTGATCAAGATCTTCTACGCGCTTTGCAAGCGGCAAGTGAACGTCTACCGCAGCAACAAGAGCCTCATCTTGTAGGCTTTGGAATCTCTTCAAGGGTGAGACTCGATACCCCCTCGTTGCTACCGTCTTCTAGATTGCATCTTGGCTTGGATTGCGTGTTCGCGGTAGGAAAATTTTTGTTTTCTATGCTACGTTATCCTACACGGACTCCTTCGCCGAGTACGTCGGCGGCGTACGCCCGCGCACGATGCATCTGCGGGAACATTCGTGCGGCTACTGCCGGTGGATCGTCAAGGCGATCTACGACGCGCGCGGCAAGATGTACTTCAACATCGGCCGGGAGAAGTTCGCGCGCCACCACAGCCTCCAAGCCGGCTTCATCCTCGTGTTCTCCTACTTCGGCAACAGGGACATGAGCGTCAAGGTCTTCGACGAGAGGCGCTGCCTCCGGGACTACCACGTCGACGGGGACGACGACGGCACCGACGAGGAGGACGACCGAATGAGTGTTGTTTCTTCGCAGCGAAAACGTGCACAGAGGTTTACGCCTGTTCGCCTCATCGGTAGAACCAACAAGGGCACCATCCTCCCGCTGGATTTTCCGAGCTTAGGTGACTCGGGTGTGCCCTCGAGTGTTCTTTCTTAGCAGCGAACACACGAAACCTTCGATGCACGGCCTAGTTAGGTTTAGTTTCTTTGCAATATTTTATATTTGTGTCCACCATGGTTCAAACTATGTATTAGTTTGTGGAAAACCATGTTCCAAGCTGTGTTTTCGTGTAAACCACGTTCCAAATTATGTATTAGTTTGTGGAAATTGAAATAAAAATGCTAGAAAAATTATTTTAAATGTTTGGGGGCGGCGTTTGGGGGACGCGGCTGGGGAGCGACGTCCCCCAAACGCGGCACGAACGAAACACGTCCCCCAAACGCTCGATCCGGCGCGGTTTGGGGGACGGTTTGGGGGACGCGGCTGGAGATGCTCTTAGCTCGTCTTGGTCGGTCCAGCTGGCCGTGTATATATACACGTCATGGATGCACTTTGTAATATGAAGTTGTACGGAGAAAAATAGAAAAGCAATAAAGAGAGGAAAATTTAGAGGGTGCGACACGCACCCTTGGCGATAAATTTTGTGTCGCGTGTGTTCGTCTAGTTTGATGTGATTGATTCGTGGGCAAATCCCAACAATTGGTATCAGAGCGAGGTCGAAGATTTGAAGTCACGCTTGCCCCGGGGAGGCGACCCATACTAGCGCCTCGGGGCAGGCTATCGTCGCTCGGCGGAGTGACACGGAAGTGACGGCAGGGTGTTGTCGTCGGCGAGGCGATGTGGATGATCGTTGATGGGAGAGGTGGTGCTGAGGTGTGGTACCGGGAATCTCGTCAAGATGGTTTTTCGTCAAGGTCGTATTCGGAGGAGTCCGATGAGTCAAAGAGTCAAGTGTGTGCACGTCTAGACGTGTGGTCGTCATCGAGTCCGTGAGTCGTCGTCGTGTCCAAGTGCTTGTCTCCGTGAGTATCTGTTGCAGTTGAAGCGCGTCAAGTGTGTGAGGTGTGCACGGTGTTCCGTGAGTTATGTCCATGTCCTCGTGGAGCGTCCTGGTTGCGGCCAGCAGGGTTCGGTGCGATGCCGAAAGCGGACGGTGGTAGGGAAAGCTACCGTAAAGCGAGGAGGTGTGTGTGCAGTAGGGGGAGAAGCTACTGTGCGCAAGTACAAGAGGAGTATGGTGCGAACCGAGTGTGAGGACCGCAATAGCGCTGGCACATATGTGCGAACCGAGTGCGGGAGGCCGATCAATGGCGGTGGCAAAGCATAGCAGAGCAGAGGTGCACTGCATGTTTCCTGCGTGGTCATACTGACTATACGGACATAACAATGAAGACTACGTGAAGCTGCGGAGGTCAAGATCGGGAGGAGCACGAGGAGATGATAAGTTCAAGATTAGGAGGAGATTGTTAGAAATAATCTTGTTCTAATTTAGTTAGAGTCTAATCTTAGTATTTCGTGGCTAGTAGATGTTTGGTCAGTTCACGTTTAGTGTCTAGTACATGATCGTTTAGGAGTCTCCTAGCTGTTTTAGGTATGTCTTAGTATACATGTCCGTGTCCATGTTCGACTAGGAATAGAAGTAGCTAGCTGTTTTGAGTTAGTTTAGGTGTTGGTGTTCGGTTCGAATAGGTTTAGCTCGTCTTGGTCGGTCCGGCTGGCCGTGTATATATACACGTCATGGATGCACTTTGTAATATGAAGTTGTACGGAGAAAAATAGAAAAGCAATAAAGAGAGAAAAATTTAGAGGGTGCGACACGCACCCTTGACGATAAATTTTGTGTCGCGTGTATTCGTCTAGTTTGATGTGATTGATTCATGGGCGAATCCCAATAATTTGCCCCCCCCCCCATAGAGTTGGTCTAAGCTCCACCACTGCTCATGAAGAGTATACGTCGATTGTAGTAGCCTTTTCAACCTTTATTTGTGTTGGCTAGTGCACGTTAGCTTGATATGATATCAAAGCTCAGGAGCCCGCTCCTCTAACTTTGCTCTTACAAAGTCAGGATCCTAACATAGCCCAGATCTACCACACAATGCCCATCCAACGTCTCTCATCTGCCCAGTACTAGTTGTTGTTGCTCAACTGTGAATATAGACAAGTGTGGCCGCACTCTAACGTTTATCCGAACTCATCTCACACATCCAAAAAGAAAACATCTCACAAACGGCCTCCCGATTGCCGGCAACCATCATTGCCACGCCGCTGTGCGGCCACTCGCTGCCCCACCGCGGATCTACCTCTCCCATACGGGGAGGGAGGGCCACCGAAGAATAAGAACATTGTGGCTCAGATGATCTGGTGAGGCGTGTCGGGGACGACCCTGGCTGCCGTCCTCAACCACATCCAGGCGGGTAACCACCCGTGGCTACATTACTCGTCGCCTTCAGACCGTTGTTGGGCGCCGCGACGAATGGCGTCGGGCTCCTCGTCCCCGTTCTCGTCGAGGGGGTTTTCTTACTCCGTGCCGGCAGTTTAGTCCGCGGCGTTCTCCCGCCGGCGTCCCTGTGCCGTAAAGGAGGAGATCAAGGAGGAGCAGACGCTGAGCAAGCGGTTTGACGGTGGCGGCATCAACATCCGCGACCAAATTTCACCTAAATTCGTCTATTTGCTCTAATTACATCGAATTTGATCACATTTTAGGGGGCGGCCGGAAAACAAAGATCCCCATACAAAAAATTCACCAGTATCCCCATAGTCCGACAAAGTCGAGAGACGGAATGGAGATGCTCTAAGTGATTTATTGTCCAGCCGAGCCAGTGCAGACTCTAATTCTTCATTGCAACTAATTGACTATTTAGATCCAATAAATTTCCAGGTGCTACAAGCGTAATAAATTTGTAAAATTAAAATAGCTTTTGCAAAATAAATAAAAGATACAACGGTGAGTCGGGAGGCTTTTTGTCGAATGAGTTCAGATAAATCACTCACGATGCAGCCACAGAAGTTCATGCAACAACAACTAGTACTAAGCAGATGAGAGACGTTGGATGAGCATTGTCTGGTGGATATGGCCTATGTTAGGGTCCTAACTTTGTAAGAGGGAAGTTAGAGGAGCCCGCTCCCAATGCTCAAGGTATCGAGTTCCTTCTTCTAGTCACGTGTTGATATTCTCTTGTCCCGTCACATGTAAGAAAGAGTATTGTGAAGTGTATAAGTATATTTTGAATTTTGATTGTATTGGCTAGTGCATGAAGGCACGAAGCTTGACAGAAATTAGGACTCTAGGGGTGACCCGGCTGTCAGTGTCTCCTAGGAAGCATACAGTCAAGCGGGCAGCAACCCTGCACGTATGCTCAATCAGCTCACCAGGAAACTATCTTCGGTTCAGACGATAGCCCTGAAATTTTCTATTGGCGCTAGAATTGACCCGGTCAGTGGTCTTTGGATGCTTCAAAGATGCCCCCCGCCATGCTATCTCCCTTGATAATCCATCATTCCGGTCGTTCTCCTGAGCTATCACTCGTGTGGTTCAAAGGGCAAGCTCCCTGGTTAGCTACTGCTAGAAACATTGTGGCCCAGAAATGGTCAATCCATCCCCCGATAACACGTGCGGCAAGGGCAAGGGCACCGGTATTAACATACTAGTAGCACAGATCATTTCGCCTATAAATACTTTTCACCTTCTCCTGCCGTCTTCACCCAAACACACACCAGACACCACCCAGAACACTGACAAACGAAGAAGTGAGAAACCAAGAAAGAAGGGAGGTAGAAGAAAGAGTGCAGCTTGAGCCATGGAGTACTACTGTCAACACAGCAAAAGCGGCATCGGCAGCAACTACGGCACCGGGACCAAGGAGAAGAGGCCTCCCCTGAAGAGGGGCCAGCTGAAGCGGCAGATTGTGAGGACCATCAGCAACCTCGTCGCGCCGAGGAGCGAGGGCACGGACGCAGCAGAGAAGAGAGCGGCCGGCCGCACAAGCTTCGGCAGCTACAACTGAATCTCCTCGGAACAACATCGACTGTCACTCATGACTCATCAGATGAGCTCCGGAAGGCATATGGTGCTGGCTCGGCACAAGCAAGGGTGCTAGCTACGAGTACTTGTTAACCTCCACCCCCTTTCCTTCAGAACTTTCTGAAGTTTATAGTTAGGAAAATGATTCATATCACCCGGGGGATCCGTCGCTTTCCAGCCCCCGGCTCCCTGGTGCGCCACGCGTCCCTGTGAAGGCCCACCAAAACAACACCTTACCTTCTTCCTTATCCTCCCGCACCAGAATTGCTCCGCCGCCCGCGGCGCCGACTCCACGCACCTAAGCCGGCCGCGCCCCCCCCCCCTCCTGCTACACGGAGATTTTATCACTTAACACCACTAGTTGATGATTTTTTATTACAAAACCACAACTCTCGTTTTTCTTATCACAGAACACCAACTCTTGGTGTAATTGTTTGCATAGAACACAGTAGTTGTAATTAGCTGGTTTGATAGCCAATCAGCCCATTTGATAGATTTTTTTATCACAAAACACCAACATTTGCATTTTTTTTCAATAGTACATCTTTTCTACAAGATGCATTTTCTATTCATTTCACCAAAACACAAGCTACAGGTAATTGGACAAGATGTTCTAAGTTTACATTTAGTGGAGGTGTTGCAACTGGTGGCGAGGATGAGGCTGCGGGCGGGTGCACGTACTCGGGCAACTGTCGGTTACTCTGAAACAACAAAAAGACATGGATATTTGATTTAGCAACACATAGTAATATAAAAGTGAAGAAGACAGACTTGGTAATTAGTACCTTGTGTCCAGCCTTCCTAATAGCGAGATGCGGCTTCAATGGTTGTGTGCACGTCGATGTATCTGTGCCCTTGAAGTTTGCAATTTGAGAAAGTAATGTATCCAGATTTCCTAGTTCCATCTGATCCTTCACCTGCACTAGGTCTTCTCTTCTTATTTTTTCGCCCACGTTTGATATGAAAGACAGGAGGCTTAATATCAACTGTATCAGTTTTAACCCAATCATCTTGGCTAGGCACAGGATAAATCATTACAACAAACAGTTATCCTATCATGGTCATTTCTCAAATATTCAAAGTCCCTTTGATTCACAATATGGTAGTTTGTGAGCGCCCTTCTGTATTGATGGATGTCTACAAAGCACAACTTCACCTCCAAGAGCTCATGGGCGTTGACCTTTGATTCATCATAATATTTTCTCTTGGATTGTTTTTTTGATTTGCTCTTGATCCTCTTTGTTACAGATAGTTTCTCTTCATCCACAGCTCCATCATCATCGCTGGAATCTGTTAACTCCCTGCAGTCATCGCTTGCTACATCACTGAATTCCATGCCCTGTTCCTCGAGAACTCCTTCAATTGTCCTTCTCTTGGCTGCTCTTGACAACTCTGCCTTGTCCTTGGCAGTTTTTCTCGTTCCTTCTTTCTGGAGATCTGCCATCTCTACCCTTCGCCTCTCTTCGTCAAATACATTATTTTCTGCTGTCAATCGTGTGGGAAAACAGTCCTCAACATCCGTATCACCTTCACAACGAACCAGAAAATCATCATAATTGTCAGAGTCGGTTTCCTTATCGACAAAGCCTTCATCTTGTGCATCTTCCTCCATGTGTGCTACCACTTGTGTAGATTCAGCATCAAGATTGGTCCAATCAACGTTGCAGCCTAGATCTTCCAACCTGAACAAAGATAACACCACAAAATTAGTAAACGAATTAAATTTATACGTCGATCAGAGCTAAATTGTTCCAAAGACAAACTAGGGTTCTTTTTACTCCCGGCCAAACCCTAACCAAAAAGAGAAAAAACTCACAGATTAGGCATTGGGAGCAAAGCTTACCAACTGAACGAGATGGGGTCGTCGGAATAGATGGCCGACGTCCAACTACCATGCGCGCCGCCGTCCCCGTCACTGGTGCCTGCTCGATTGAGGCCCGCCTCTGCCTCAAATCCCGCGAATCCGTCGATGGCACCTGGCTGAATCTCCGCCGCCAGACCATGGCCAAACCCCGCCGCCGGCGCTCCTCCGTCCCGGTCGCCGGGTTGGCCGGTCGCATGTCGCCGCCTCCGCCTCTGTTCGCTCGGGAGAGAAGATAGAGTGCGAGCGTGCGAGCGTGTTTTGTTCTCTGTTTGGTGCCACGCTGGGCCCTAATACACTAATGGGCTGTTACGTGAGATCTCCTGTTATGTGCAAGCAATTAACCAAGAGTTGGTGTTGTGTGATAAAAAAAACGGGAGTTGTGGTTTTGTGATAAAAAGTCAGCAACTAGTGGTGTTAAGTGATAAAATCTCTGCTACACGCCACTAGACGGCTCCGCCGTGCCGTCTTCTGCCCCGCGCAAGCTCCACCACGCTCCTCTCCCACCAGTGCGTCGAGCTCCGCGATGGCCTCCTCCAATGGTGATAGCGTGCCGCCGCAAACGCCATGGCTCCCAGCCTTGTTTCCCGTGGCCCGCTGGCCTCTTTCCCCACGCGCCGCCGCTATAGCCACGTGCCGCCTGGTGCAGAGTCTTGTCCAGACGGAGCTCGGCAGCGCTGCCCCCGCGCAACCATGCCGTCGTTGGAGGCCATGGTAGGGAGTGGCTGGAGCAGGGCGTTTTGGAGTGGAGGTTGCCGGTGCTAGACCTTGTTGGGAACTAGCAGGGCCATGGAGAGGCGCCATCCCTCGGTGTAGCCGGTCCTAGTTGCAACTTCGGCGACCCGACCTTAGGCCACCGCCCCCGACAATTTTCACTGGAGCTTGCTTCCGTCGGTGGTTGCCGATGCTACAAAAGGTGACCGAAGCTGCTTTTGACAGTGATGTGTGTTTGCTACCAATGGGATTGTTTCTTTGGGATTTTTTGTTTTGGCTGGTGATTTGCTAATTTTTCGGCTACAACTGTTCTGCTGTTTTGCTAATTTGGTAATGAAAATTTGCTACGATGTCTCTGGTGAGTTCTCGGCGATGAGATCATTTTTGCTATAATACCATATAATTTATGCTACAAACATTGTGTAACTTTTTGCTTCAATAGTAAATCATTTTTGCTATGTTATCTTCGGTGAGGTCAGCGGCAAGTTCTCTATCAATATCTCCATTGAGGTTTTTTGTAAAAAATGCTATGTGCTATTTTTTTTCTATAATTGTTTTGTTGTTTTTCTACTTTACTGTAGAAATTTTGCTACGAGGTCTCCGGCGAGGTCTTCGTCAATTTTTCCGATGACATTCGGTTTTGCTACATTAGCACTTTTCTGCTACAATAGCATAATTTTTTTTTGCTACGAGCTCTCGGGCAAGGTCTCCGGCGAGGTCTCCAGTGAGCTCAGCCTATTTTTTATTTCGTGAATGAACCGTTATTTTTCAATAATGTAGCAAAAGCGGGGTTTTTTTTTTTGCTATCGGGAGGTGTTTTTTTTGCTACATTCAGTAAATCAGATCTGACCATTCAAGATGGCCGATCCGACGGCTGGCGACCCGGAGGCTGGGAAATCAGATCCCCAAGGGGACGCCCAACAGTTTCCGGTTACCTTTTCATAGTAGTATTTTTGTTCGTTCGAGTGCTATCTGGATCGTACCGAGGAATAGGCAGGCTATGCAAATTTTTGTGTGCAGTGTAAATATAAGCATCCATCAGCTTATGCAAAAAATCTCTAGATTCTAAGAGTATCTCCAATCAGGTCTTCTAAAGCGGCTCTTAAAAGGCGCCAAATTGATTGAACGTGGGATGCCACCGTCCATTCCCAGCCGCGTCCCCTAAAACCACCTCCAAACAAAAATTTAAATAGTTCATATTCAAAGCAATTGTTCCCGCTGAAGTTATCGCGACCAAAGTAGCCACGATCAAAGTACTGGAAGCGATCGTATTACAGATACGAATTGAACATAACTAGAAGCAGTTCGGCGACGATGATGGCACATCCTAAATCAATGCGGGCCCGTCAAGCACGACAACCTTGTCATGCTCTGCTCGATTTGGCTGCTCCGTCAGCAATGTCGTTGCTGAGGCAGTGCAAACCGAACGGGGCCCCCAAAATTTTAAGACCCCACATCCCAGCGTCTAGCCCGTAACTTTCACGGAATTCCCCGCCCAACCAATGCCTGAGTAAGCTTCCAATTTTGAGCAAATGGCTAAACACGAATTCAACGTCCAACAGCCTGTGCCACTGAGCCTGATCAAAGTCTGGGTTAGTTTGAACTGCAAAGAACCACCGGCCCAAAGATACATTAGAGAATTAACCTCGATGCTTGGAATCATTGAGAAGGTTGCTGCCTCATTGGTCCCGCCTATCATCCTCTCAGACCGGTAAATGTTTCTTTTCTTGGATTTTGTTTACCAACTGTTTTTTGGCTTATTTTTTCTTTTGATCTCCTGCCACCTTTAAAACATTGAGGACAGTGCTGGCTCACGGGTCCCACATGTCAGCCTCTATGATCAATAAACGTTGAGGATGTTGCTGCCTCATGGGTCCCGCATGTCATCCTCTATGTACTATAAAAGTTTCTTTTCTTGGATTTTTTTTGCCCTCTGATTTTTGGCTATTTCCTTTTTCTTTTGATCCCCCTACCGTCTTGGAAACGTTGATTAAGCTGCTGACTCATGGGACCCGCATGTCATCCTCTATGCACAATAAAAGTTTCTTTTCTTGGATTATTTTTCACCCTCTGATTTATGGCTATTTCCTTTTTCTTTCAATCCCCTGCTGCCTTGGAAACGTTGAGGATGTTGCTGCCTCTTGGGTCCCGCATGTCATCATCTATGAATAATAAAAGTTTCTTTTCTTGGATTATTTTTGGCTCCTGATATTTGGTCACTCCCTTTTTTTGGCGGCTATAGTTTTGCCAATCCTCTTTGGAATCAGAGAAGGACATGATGCTTCAAATCATGAAGGTTGCAATCCCCTTTCTGCAAAGGTTGTATTTCTAGATAGCTAAGGTGGATTCGAATCTGCCATGGTTCAGGCAGCTCAGGTAAACCTTCTTGCACCGATTAATGAAAGTTGTGTATAGCAAGGTCAAGACATGTGGCTCAGCGTAATGAATCTATTTGAATCATGTTGTGGGTTCAATCTGATAGTTCTCTAACACATCAGCCAAAATACAAATTAAGTTTTTTTCTAAAACGGAAATGCAAATTAAGATGAACACAAACATTAGTTATCATAATAACTGATCATACATACATACTTGCTAAGAGAAAAAGCTTTCCACAGTTTTACCACCCATACAATTAATTAGCAGTTCAGATAAGATAACCTTATATAAGTATAACTACACATGCATTTGTTAAGGGCTCATGGGACAACAGAGCTAGACAACCGCGAACTTCATGACCAGCATGTCACAGCGGTATCGAAAGATCTTGACATTCAACTTTAACCCAATGCGAAGTTTGGCACCGTCAATGAACTTTTTCCACCTGGAAGTAACAGCCAAGCGGTCATCTGTGAGACTGATGGAGTACCGTCCCTCCACGGTGAGACCTTGACTCTTCATGACGAGGGATATCTTGCCCCTTCGGCCGGCATTGAGATCCTGGGAGATACTTTTAGGAAATTTCTGATTCAAAGCAAGAGATACCACCAAAAATTAGTCAATGGCACTAATGCACTGAACCATGTGAGACTTTGAGCAGAGAAGACATCAAGATAAGAGCAATTCTGTTGTCATATGCTTACAAAAATAGCCTTCAGATGCGTCCTGGTCAACACACGGGTGGCCACAGCAATGAGCTGAGACCTCGGTGATATGGCTGGGGCACGTGCAGGAGCCTGGGCTGGTACACGAGCTGGTGCTGATGCAGGAGACTGCTGGGAAGGTGCAGTAAACGGTGCATCTAGAGGAACCGGTGCTGATGGAGGAGACTGTTGGGCAGGTGTAGTAAACGGTGCCTCTAGAGAAACCATTGCTGATGCAGGAGCCTGCTGGACAGGTGTAGTATACGGGGCCTCTACAGAAACTGATGTTGATGTAGGGGCCTGCTGGGTAGATGCAGTAAATGGGGCTGGTACAGAAATCAGTGCTGATGCAGGAGAGTGGGAAGCCGGTGCCGGTGCTGGTGTGGGTGCCCTTAGTGACATCCGTTTCTGTTCCGTCAGGGGATCTGCAGCTTTGATCATGTTAAACCCAGCAAGCTAGAATAGAGAAAATGATTTAGAAGAACTGCTTGGAATGCAGAAATAAAAGGATATGAGTACAAGAAAAGTTACATATTATATATTTGAAAGTGTCTCCAACTCTATAAGCAGTTACGTATATCTTCCCTTTTGAGTTTCTGATCCTCAGCTCGTCACCCTTCTTCAGACCGTAGTCAAAAGCAAACTTTTTCCAGTCATGTCCATACAAATATATGATGGCCTGCGTTTTGTAGACATACACCTTATAGACCGTGTAGTCTAGGCTTTCAATTTACATAGTTTGTAGTTTAAATTTACTACTTTCTATGCTTTCAAATATGTTGCAAATCTACTTTGTATAGTTCAAATTTACTACTTTCTATGCTTTCAAATATGTTGCAAACCTAAAAATTGGGACGCCTCGGTGGAAGCACATCCAGACCCAAACGGACGCGTGGATAAAATATGTCCGCGGGACGACGCAAACGGACGCTCGCGACCATTTTTTGGGCGTGCGATATGTGTAGCCCCGTTGGAGATGCCCTTAAGCGTGAGTGCGTTGGATGAATTCTTTGAGCAAGGACGTTAGTGGCGGCGAGTTTTCGCAGCCTTGCATGCGCTGTCGACCATGGAGGCCACCCCGAACAGCTTCTAGGTCACGGTGGTACCGACGGCAAGGGCCTGGAGGGAGAAGATGAACCTTCGCCGACCTTGGCCGCTGCACAAACAGGACCCGTTCTGGGTTGGTTTCTACCCGAATCTTCAAGTTCAGCGGCGCCGACGCGATTGTATTGGCAACCCGTGTTGGGGATAGAGCAGGTGGCGTAGCAGTTCACAATGAAAGACTTCCACCAGCTGTTGATGCGCGCTAGAAGATACCATGGTCGACGTCCCAGAGGCCCTGCATCGGGAGATGCCAGCTTGGACTAGCAGGTCACGAAGTTTATGCTAAAGGTTAGGCCTCGATGTTCTTCAGTGCCAAGCACGCTGCTCCGTTAATCTCACGCGGTCACACTTACTTCCAGGGAAGGTGCTCTGCAGCGACATATATGATCTTTGAGCGGCGATGCTGTTCCCGTCAGGCACTCCAAGACTGCCTATGCGTGTGCATCTTATGAGTGAGAGCTGGACTTGAGCGAGTTGTTTCAGGTACAAAAATGTGCTTACGAGTGGGGTTGTGCCCGTGCTTCTCATGTTTCACTTCAATTTTCATGTCTGCTCAATGCTCATGTCCGTGAGGTGGATGTGTTGGAGCCCTTGCTACGAGCCATCATGCATCTAAAGGTATAATTGTTGCACCCCCATGGGGCACTCACAGCGATTAGCGCTCCGTGATCGTTCGATCTAATTATTTGGGGCCACTTGGTAACTCTCGGCGGTTGATTTCGTTTCACCGCGTGGTATAAAAGATGTCCACCCGGTGAAACCCTAGCCGCCTCAAGTCTCTCCCCAATCCCCGTGTCTCCCCTTCTCCTCCAATCCCCTAATCCCCACGTCTCCTTCCCTCCTCTCACTCCAATTCTCCCCCATGGCCGTCTCCTAGACGAGCTGCTGCTGTATCCTGGTCGAGTTTGCCGAACCCCGCGTCTTCTTCTCTGCCACATCACTCGTCCTCGCCGGCAGGGTACACGGAAGGCGTCTCCAGCACCGGCGGCTGCAAGCAGCAGCTCGCCGCCTCCTCGTCGCCCCCCAGCAGAAGCAGCGCCTCCTCATCATCATCGCCGGCGGCTGCCCGGCGGTAGCAGCAGCTTGCTGCCTCCTTGTCGTTGATGGAGGTCTTGGCAGCAAATTTCTTCCTCCTTGCAGCTGGACTTCACCTCCTTCAGCCCCACAATGTCCCACGTCATCAGAGAGGAAAGGGGTGGAGAAATATAGACGAAGCAGAGGCTACGTATCATACATCTCTGGCCCCCTTTGTGCGCGCTTGCAGGTGCCCACTCTTCTTTTTCTCCTGCTCTCGATCTGTGTGTGTTTGATCCCTAAATTGCTTTAATCTTTGCTTTGCAGATTCTTTTATCTATGCCTATAAGGTGCTCGATTAAAATCCAGGCAGACTGTCCTTGATCAAATATATGAGAAAAAAATCTAGGAAAAGATAGTTGGTGATATGTTCAAGTCAAAGCAAAAGAGAAGAGTAAAGAGAGAGAATAAATAATTTTGGTTCAGCCACCATGATTTGTTTGGTATAATTTTATTGATGTGTAGTAAAATGCATATTTGACAGCCTGCTCACTGATCATACCGTTTTAGTCTGGAGCGCATCGCGCCGGCGCCGAGTGTTTACCTTAGTTGCTTGGAGGTAACTGACAGCCACATGGACAAAATGTACTTTCAGTATGCTCATAGTATGTAGCATATCCAGTATACTACTTGCTAATGGTTTATTTGTTGGTTAATTTTTTCATGGACTGCTATTAGTTTCGTTTTCCCTAAATTACTCTACAACCAAATGCGCAAAAGAAATATCAATACTTTATGTTGCAAGGTTGTTTTGGTGTGCTTTTGGTTCAAGCACAAGCAAACAGATTTGCTACTTGCAAGGTCGTTTGTTACTTTACTTTGGGACAATGCAAGTCGGTCAGGTGATAGTTGTCACTGATTTTAGAGCTCATGACTCATGAATGAAACTGGGTACCTTTCCTAGGGGCATTGTGTGTCCTTTAATTCACGGGATGGGTTAGTTAAATTAATTCAGTAACAAAGATGCTTGGAGCGGCGAGGAACTTGACTGCTTCGTCATAGAGATGTTGAAGATCTACGTATAAGGTAAATAGAATTTAGGTAAATCTATCTTGAGCTATTTTCCTTGAATACGAAAATAAATTTAGAAGCAGTACTTAATGGAAATTGACAATAACAAATTGACAGTGACAAATGCGTACACAAGGCTAGCTTTAGTCACAATTAAAATCTATATTCCAAGTGACAAATCGGCAGTGTTTGTTGTGTAAGTCGTACGCTTGCTTTACATCCATAGGTGAAATGTGCTCAGGTCATGCGCTCATGGCTCTCCGTTGTGATTTAATAAATTTAATTTACTGAATTAGAGGAAATTTGTGTGCCGGTTATGACTATTATGTTCATTTTAAAAGTCAACATATTTTTTGATTTCACATTCTGAAATGTCTAGGTTTGCTTTGTTTAAAAGTATTTAAATTTATAATGTGCACTGATAAAAGGCAAGCTATTAATTTAATTTTATCCCGAACAATATGTGTGTAGTTATGATCAAATACAATGCTGATTTATGGATGCTCATATAATATAATGTTGGAGTTGCTTGCATGATATCTGCGGTGGACGGTTTCTGAGACTGTGTCTTCTATTTGTAGAAAGTATTTGAAGATCTAAATTTTTATTATGCATTGTACTCTATTGCCATTAATATGTTACCTCTCACTGGAAATTCCGGAAAGCTTCAGATGCATAGAAAGCTCCAGTTGCAGAGTTGTACAATATTTATATTATTTATTTTCTGTAGTCCAATTGTGAAGTAGGCTGCGGAAATCTCCAAGGATGAAGAATCAGACATATGACCAATAGAACACTCGTGATTACGAGGTGGTTTGTTAGTGGCAGTGCTCGTGATAGTTCTCCGATGTGGCTCATCAGTCAATCTGGGCAACGAAGTAGCGTCTCTTAGGCAAGTATGATATAGAATGTATGTTGGTAATATCTCTCTGGCCTTTGGCATTGTATGTTGATGCTGCCAATGTCACGTGCTTGTATTGTTGTACTTCTGATGTTATTTTAGACTGACGTACGATATTATGAATGGATGTATTTGAAAGAAGTTGTAAACTAGGTAATTACTTGTCTCATATGGTTTGCTTATTTCCAATTTCAGCTATCTGTTCTTCAGTTAACTTTAGTTTGTTCCTTCGATAGTTGTTTAAAGGTGAGACATGGAACAGATGGGTGTGTGGAAATAGAATGATTTTACCAAATATTGTAGTTAGAAGGGTGTGTGAAGTTAGAATGACTATTCCCATATGCACAGACAAATATTAAGAGAAGAAATGGATCATACATGCTAACTTTGTGGGCATTACCATTCATGCCAAGTGGAAATCTCCGCATCTAGGCATGCTTTATGGCAAGTAGAACATCCGTGCAAAAAGGTGGTGTGAGTGCTGTTAGCAATTTCAGTCTGTGAAAGGATCATCCAAAAAATATCAAATTCTGCATACATTACGCAACTAAGCATATAATTGTATATGCCATATCATGTTATTTACAGGATGTAGTTTTCTCCTTCACCCTATCTGAAAATTTAAATCTCACTTTAGTTTGGATTATAACTGTAACCCGGAACAATGGTTGTTGTAGATTATGTGAAGTGGCAGTATTACTTTATCTGTTTGCTATTGGAACATCTTGATTTTTGATCCGACTATATAAGGTCTTACGGCTAATACATTCATTTATCTATCTCTGGTGGCTTTTCCTAATGACACTTCCTTATTGATATTTCAGGCCATCGTCTACTTTTCAGTATAATTAATTCCAAAAAGTATACATTTGGTAGGTTGTCACTTTAAGTTTCTCCGAAAGGTATTCACTCAATCGCATTATGTTGGATATTGGTTGCACTGCCAATAAAGGAAAATTATAACCATGTACGGAATATATGCATCTTTTCTCCTATTTATATGCATATACTACTGCATATAGCACAAGGTTGTCTCAAAACTAAAACTTCTGAACAAACTTAAAGCATTTATAACGGCACACATTTTAAAATTATGCTCCTCAATCTGTGTGTATATCATTGGTATGTGCTTATTTACAACTTAGGTTGTAGACAAGTTGGTTCATAGCTTTATGCAAGGTTATAAAATGGCATACTGCTTAGCTAAACATGGAGACTTAAGTTCAAATGATTCCTGAGATAGGCTATTTACAAGCAAGGCATTGCATCTGATGTCAACGGACAAGATCTGTTGCGCAAGACCTAATAAGTTTTGCTCCCACCGGACGCCGTCAACATCCTCTAGCTGTACCACTCCACATCGCGTTTGACATCATGGCCTCAATGGCATCCTCTTCACATACATCTGTGGTCGTGCCGCTGCATCCTTCAATTGCAGCCTCTTGCTTAACGTCGCCTGGTGTGTACTACGTCCGCTACTATCCGCCCGACTCTACTTTTCTACATCATTGGTCGCTGCCTGCTGGCGAGTGCATCATGGACATAAGAGTCTGTCATGTTCATGCATCTTACCTTGAATCTGTCTATGTATACCTTACACAAGTACACACAAGCTCGGTCCTATAAGAGTAGAAACTATATTCACACTAGCCGAGCCAAACCCGGTCAATATCATGCTAATTTGGTTGTGATGTCACTTTGGCTGGTTTTGAACTAGAGTGGTATGTGGACAGAGAGCTTTAACATGTGTACAAATTGGCCTCGATACAAACAAATAATGTGGAGCTAAACATCTTATATGCTGTCTTTAGTGCTTGATTATTTTGTCTGCTGATAACTGCAACAACTTGAGATTAACATTTGTGGTGAAAAAAACCTGCTTTGCCCCATTGATTTGTGATATAGTTTTAATGCTTAAGATTTCTCATGTTCAGAGAGCCTGAAGAACTATCCGAAGCAAACTGGACCAAAGCTTACATAATATGCAGGACATAAAGGGCATCAAAACAGAAATGAGCCCCAATGTGAATAGTGAGGTTCCAGGTGTTGGAGCAAATCAGGGTACTGATTCAGCGGAGGCATCATAGAGTGCTGTTCAAAAGAAGACTTTGTTGTTTTCTTTCAGAAACATGAATTGACTTTGCTTCCCTCTATGTGATCTCCCTTGACATATTATTCTCTGGTAACTCTTTTTTCTATGGTTTCAGCTGCTACTAGCCTTAATACTTAAAGGAGTTATCTTGGTTGGGAACCTGCTCTATCTTTTTTACTTGGGAATGCATATGCTAATAATCTATACTCAAATTTATCAGGTATGTTAGTTCCTCCACTGTTGTATTTTATCTATGAGACAGATTTCCAGTGATGAGGTCTTACAGTAAGGTTAGCACACCGTATTCAAAATGTTTATTCTTCAGTTTTGTAGTTATCATCCCCGTCAATGGGTTCGCTGCCACTACTTGTGGCTGTTTCTCAAGCATTTGTTTTTAAGGGTAAAACTCCTTTCAGTTTCGCGCTTCTATTTCGGACACTCCTGATGTCTGTTGATCATGCCTTCTACTTTTTCGTACTCTGAAGCAGATAACACTAGGTGTTGTGAAATTGGAATTTTTTCATTTAGCTTTGAACATTTCTCGAGCGCTAGAGAACTCATTATTATTCAGACTATATGTGCATCACTGACTGTTGTACTTGATTAATGCAGCGATGGACCTGCCTTTTGTATCTTTGCAGCGGGGTTTTTCTTGAAGATGCCATGATTCTTCAATGTGGGCACCCATTGGGTGGTCTTGTGTTGAATAAAGTCATTGAAATGGCATACTTTCAAATTTGTATTCAGCCTTTATGGTAACTATCCATGTTCTGGTTTTTAAGTTTGAGAATAAAGGTCACTGTTTATGTGAACATTGCAGTTCTTGATGTTCTGCTAGCTACAACTGAAGTTGATAGTTGTTTTTTATACTTATTGTTTTTAAAATTATGTTATATAATAGAGGCAGAGAACTATAGTATTATATAATCGAACCGAAACTTACTGAGAAGAATAGTGCCATTTTTAGCAACCTTTTTGCAGCAAAGGCATGTTGTTGTGCACGTAGAAGCCTGAAGTAGTGCATGATTTTTTCCATCTGCTACAAGTCCAGTTTACTAGGAATTTGGGATTCATCGGCCGACAACTTTTTGCATGATAAGAATTATGCATCTATTCAACTTGTGCTTGAAGCTTATGAATTGTCTTCCTTTGATTTGCACAAATGGATAATTTGCTCTACTGAATTTGTGGCTACTTCTCAAGCATTTGTTTTTAAGGGTAAAACTCCTTTCAGTTTTGTGCTTTTGTTTGGGACACTCCTTTTAAAAAAAGAGTACATTTCAACCACTGATGTGTGTTGATCATGCCTTCTACTTTTTCGTACTCTGAAGCAGATAGCACTAGGTGTTGTGAAATTGGATTTTTTTTTCATTTAGCTTTCAACATTTCTCGAGCCCCGCGCTCGTGGGCTCCTCTACGCATCATAACCATATGCTAATAGCTATTGTAATGTCTTCTCTATCAGAACCATGTGCTAATTACTATTGTAATATATTTTCATATTTCGATGGTGCTATGTAGACAATTATGTAGATATTACTTTTGTTGTTCTTACCTTCTATTGCTCTTAAAAAAGACTTAGTTGTACTATTTTCTTGATCATGTATATAATCGTTATTTTCATGTTCTGGTTACGTTTGTTTAGTTATAATAACTTCATCATGTGGACTTTGTTTTCCAGATTAATTAAAACATATTTTGGTTTACCTTTAGATCGGTATGAACTCTACGGGTTCGTGCGCCAAGGCGCACATCTAAATCTAGTAAGATAAGATTGCTGCTTCGGTAAGCAAGCTCACAAGATCAAGATAAGTAAAGAGAAAACAATACTGGTAGGCAATGCTATTTTTTTTAAAAAAAAAGCTAGGAGTATGAGCTACGAGTCTACGACGTGTATAATATCTTAAAATGAACTTGTAATTTTTGTGAGCCTAATTTTACGATGATTTAAAATCTAAAACAAAGTTAAAAATATATTAAAATGGGACAAATCAAAAATCAAAGTGAAAGAATTTTTGAGTGCTAAAATTACACCAGATTATATTCTATGTCCTTGAGCACTTGTATTTTATTTTAAACCCGTTGCAAAGCACGGGCACCTTTGCTAATATAGATTAATTTTCTTTTGAAGTCTTAGGCCTGGTGGTCCGGCCATTTGTCAAGGATACGCAACTTTTTTTTTTTGAAGACTGCCTTAGATAGCGATAGCCCTTACGTGTCATCAGTTTATTTTTGTACACATACCCACTTCTTATCTTTTAATCTTAGGTGTCTAAATTAAAATTAATGGTTTGTATTTTTTAAGCATATGTAGATTAACATGGTGTCTCGAAAAACATCCTTATTTTTCTTTTAATATATAATAGATAGATAGATTTCCCCACACCCCAAGTTATTTAGCATTTGAGGACTAGTCTTTAACTAATAATAATTGGTTCTAAGAAAGACATCTTTTAGATTTCAATAGCATTTAGCAGTATAACAACTTGCAATCGGCAAATAGAACACATCGTTAGTTCTCCAAAACCCTGAACGCAACTGAGCTAGAAGGAGAAAATTCGATAAGGTGCACATATCATTGTGGCTACTAACGGAAGGAGACGTGGCAGCTCCCACTCACGAGCTATTTAATCAGTCGGCCAAGTGATTCTATTAATGCGTACCTGGAACTCTCCAAAACCTCCCGGGTCGCTCTCGCGCGGGGCGACTCTGGAGGCACCACCAAACCCTAGCAGAGCTGCCCCAGATCACGGCCGCTGCTGCCGCCGGCGCCGGCGGCGGTGGCGGCGCCTGGCCGCTGAAGGCGGAGGGCTTGGCGGGCGCCCCCGACACCTCTCCTGCGCACGTTTCAGGCGGCGGTTGTGGGGGTCGCATGGTGCGGCACGGCGACCCGTCGGCGGGTGCTGTGGCGCGGGACCGGTGGGGCGAGGGTGCGGCGGAGGTCAAGGGGGCGTCGGCTTCGGCTTCGGCCGCGGCGCCGCTACGCGGGCCGCGAGGGCCTGGTGTGGGCCGGCCTGGGCCATCTCTAGGCTGCGGCACGGCGGCGCGCTCTCCCGGTGGCGGGGTGGCTGCCAGGAAGGCTGGTGGGGAGGCAGGTCGCGGCGGCGGCGCCCGGGCCGTGGGGCTCTGCCCAGCGTGCGCGGTGTCTCTACCGCCCGTGGTCCTGTTTCTGGTCGGGCCGGGGCACCAGCGGTGCTGGGCGGCTGCTCCGGGATCTCGACGGTGGCTCCTTTGCGGCGGTGGCGCTGCTGCCGCGTTGGAGGTGTGTTTTTAGCGGGGTGCGGGCTGGCGGCGATGTGCTCCGTCTTGCTGTCCGGCCGCGTGAGGAGGTGAAGGTTTCGGTTGCTCTGGGAGAAAGCCTGATCGCGCGGCGTCCGCGGATGTCACCATCCTCCTTGGGGGCGGTCGTGGAGCTCTCCGACCTTCGCTGCCCTCGGGTTCAGTTCTTCGGGTGAAAGCCTAGATCCTAAGGGATCGGACGACGACATCGTTTCTTCGTCGGTTCCCCTATTAAGGGCGTCGTCTTGAAGTTGGTGATCCCCTTCGCGCACTCCAGCGGGCTGTACACACAAGGCATCTGGGTTGGCAGGAGGTCAACCGGAGATGCGGGTGTTCCGGGTGGAGGCTTGTGAGGCAACGGCGATGGTGGTGGCCAGGGTCTGGTTGCGGTAAGGTCATGTTAGTTGGCTCTGTTCCGGCGTGTCCGGATGTCTTCGTGCTGGTCCCCTCTTGCTGTGAAGTCGAAGCTGCCCTTGAGCAGTGTACGATGACCTTCGAGGGGAGGTCAGGTGAAGGTCCTATTGGGCGCTTGTCTTGCTCATCTCCTCTCCGGGGCTCGTCTTCAGAATCGGAGCTGCCGGTCTCTTCTCGAAGGGCCATCTGTTTGGCATAGGCCAACTTGAGCTTCTTGTATAGCTTTTGTTGGTAGCCAGGATGGCTAGGTGTGTCCCTCACAGGAGTGTGGGTGGTTGTGGGTGTGCCTTGGCACTGTTGTGTTGTTGTTGGTTTTCGCCCGGTTTTCTCCTAAAAACCAGGCACCTTCTGCTTAATGAATGAATGAGGCAAAGCTTTTGCCTCCGTTTCAAAAAAAAAGTGTACCTGCTTCCGAGCGGTCGCTTCCGGTGCCGGGGAAGATATTGTAAGCGCGGCCGGAGAACTCCTGATGAGGGACAGTAGATAAAATAAAATAAAAATAAAACAGAAGTAAGATCCTACTAGCTTCAACAACACTTCTTCTATATTCTAGGTAATATGTTCCTGTAGTTATGTGTGTTGTAGTGGTTTTCAGAGTATTCTAGTATAAGTTGTAACTAGGTATTTGTAGCTCTTTCCCTAGCTTATGTAGTATTCTCTAGAACACTCTAGTTGTAAGTAGAACTAAGTAGTGAAGGCTCATGCAGCCTATAAATAGAGGTCCAACCTATATCTATGTAACCAGACTATGTACCATCTACCTATCAATAAAGAGAACTTTGTGTTCTTCTTTTAGATCTTGTATTAGATCTTGTGTGTTGAGAGTTTGAACTAAACTCTTCACAGCCCCGTCCCTAGAGCGATATCTAGGTTACGCCCCTAAAGCGATATCTAGCGCAGCACGTTGAAGCGGTTCCTTCAACATTTGTGCTATACACATTGTAGCAACACGGTGGAGCTGTTCCTCCACAACCTTGTGCTGCTTCAGGTGGTATCAGAGCCTTGCTGATCTGATCCAGCTGTTGGTCTCCTCACTGAGAGTTGCACCAAGCAATGGAGGAATTGGGGAAAAGAGTGGATGTTGTAGATCAACAAATCCAAGCGCTCCGTGAAAACCTTAACCGCAGATTTGATCAGCTAGTTGAGATGGTAAGAAAGGGTGTTCCTCCTGTTGCGAATAAAGAATCATCAAAGGAGGCAGATGATAGGTGTCGGAGAATGGGAGGTCGTATTGAAGCAAAAAACACGTCATTCACGTGTTGTTCAACATACTTCAAGGAGGCCAATGTATGTTGAAGCTTCCAAAGGTGACGAATATGGCGAGGGCCTTGAAGAACCTGATCTCTATACATATCCGAGAGTACACAGCTCTACATATGTGAGGGATACATACAAGATGAGAGCTGAGATCCCCACTTTTAATGGAATTGTTGATATTGAGGGGTGCCTTGATTGGTTGTATGAGGTGGAGACTTTCTTTGATGTTATGAATATTCCGGAAGATCGTAGAGTTTCTTTGGTTGCATACGAGCTAAAATGAGGAGCTGGTGCATGGTGGCATTGCCTTCAAGAAGATCACAGGCTAAGAGGAGAACCTCGTGTGAGATCTTGGCGGTAGATAAAGAATCTTTTGAAAGGGAGATTTTTTCCTGCAGATTACGATCGGATCATATTTATTCACTTTCAGAACTGTGCTCAAGGAAATAGGACCGTTTCAGAATATACAGAGGAGTTCCTAAGACTACAAGTGAGGTGCCACCTTGGTGAAACTGAAGATCAACAAGTTGCAAGGTACATCAATGGTCTCAATGATGCTATCCAGGATCGTTTGATGATGCAGAAAATTTGATCCCTTGATCAAGCACAAGCTCTAGCATTAAAGGTAGAGAGATTGGTGATGGCAAGAAAGGCAAGTAAGGCTCCATATTCTCATATGGAAGACTCATCTAGGAGTCACTCCGATGGAACAAAGAAGAGACCGCTCAATCTGATGCAAAACAAACTGTACCAAAGCAAGCCGGAGGTAAGAGTAGGGCAAAGCCTGTGATAAAATGCTATAAATGCGGTGAAGAGGGACATGTATCTAGCAACTGCCCATTGAGGAAATTTGTCAACACGACAATCCATGATGGCGAAGATGATGATGAATGTGAATCTGAAGATGTAGAAGGACAAGATATCTATGAAGAAGAGGGAGACGATGTGGTATGCGTGATTCAGGGTCCCTTGTGCTCAACACCACAGCCCGACAACAGACAACACACACAACAGAAGAAAATATTTGAGAGAAAATGCACAGTGAATGAAAAGGTATGCAAATTAGTAATTGATAGTTGTAGCTGTGAAAATCTTATCTCTCAGAAATTGGTGAACCATTTAAACCTTGAGACACATGATCATCCAAACCCCTACACTATTGGATGGATCAAGAAAGGAGTGGATATGAGGGTCACCAAACAATGCATTCTGCCACTCTCTTTGGGCAAGTACTATCTCTCAAGTGTGTTATGTGTATGTTGTTGATATGGATGCCATCCATGTTCTTCTTAGGATACCTTGGCAATTTGATGTGAATACAACACACAAATGGAAGGAAAATTCTTACTCTTTCACTTGGAACAAGCGGAAGATCATCATTCTACCAAACCAATCAAATCATAATAGCTCCAAGGAGAAGGAGAGAAGTGACCGCAAACGGAGGCTAAAATCATTCCAGGTTGGTGATAAGGTGATGGTATACCTCCGAAAGAAAGACCGCCATTAGATGTTAAAGGGAAACTTAGAGGGTGGAAATATGGACCCTTCTATGTTCTACGGAAGATAAATGATAATGCTTACGTGATAGATCTTCCAGCTGAGATGGGAAGATCCAACATATTCAATGTGGCAGACTTGGCTCTTTATCATCCAGAACAAGTACTCTATGAAGATAACTCGAGGTCGAGTTCTAAAAAACCAGGGGAGGATGATGAGCGACAACAGATAAAATAAAATAAAAATAAAACAGAAGTAAGATCCTACTAGCTTCAACACACTTCTACTATATTCTAGGTAATATGGTCCTCTAGTTATGTGTGTTGTAGTGGTTTCCAGAGTATTCTAGTATAAGTTGTAACTAGGTATTTGTAACTCTTTTCCTAGCTTATGTAGTGTTCTCTAGAACACTCTAGTTGTAAGTAGAACTAAGTAGTGAAGGCTCATGCAGCCTATAAATAGAGGTTCAACCTCTACCTATGTAACCAGACTATGTACCATCTACCTATCAATAAAGAGAACTTTGTGTTCTTCTTTTAGATCTTGGATTAGATCTTGTGTGTTGAGAGTTTGAACTAAACTCTTGACAGCCCCAGCCCACCCCTAGAGCGATATCTAGGGTACGGCCCTAGAGCGATATCTAGCGCAGCACGTTGAAACGGTTCCTTCAATATTTGTGTTGTCCATATTGTACCAACACGGTGGAGCTGTTTCTCCATAACCTTATGTTGCTTCAACTCCCTTGGGAGCAACACGTCCAGAGTACTAGCCAGCGGAGAAGAAGGCGACATCGCATCAGAAGACGCATCCGCGCATAGAAGCGGCGGCGCCGCAGGTCCGCAAGCGACATGGCTCGAGCGGTCAAGGCGGCAGGGGATCAAAAGAAAAAAGGAAATAGCCAGAAATTAATTAGGGGTCAAAAATAAATCCATCAAAGGAAACTTTTATTGTTCATAGAGGATGACATGTGGGACCGACCTGCCAGCAGCGTCCTCATCGTTTCAAAGGGGGCAGGGGATCAAAAGAAAAAGGCAAATAGCCAGAAATTAGGGGTAAAAAATAGATCCAACAAAGAAAACTTTCAATGTTCATAGAGGATGACATGCGGGACCCACAAGCCAGCAACTTTCTCAACGTTTCAAAGGCGGCATGAGATCGAAAGAAAAAGGCAAGTGACCAAATACCAGGAGCCAAAAATAATCCAAGAAAAGAAACTTTTATTGTTCATAGAGGATGACATACGGGACCCATGAGGCAGCAGCATCCTCGACGTTTCCAAGGCATCAGGGGATCGAAAGAAAAAGGAAATAGCCATAAATAAGAGGGTGAAAAATAATCTAAGAAAAGAAACTATTATTGTACATAGAGGATGACATGAGGGTCCCATTTTGCAGCAGCTGTCTCAACGTTTCCAAGGCGGCATGAGATCAAAAGAACAAGGCAAGTGACCAAATATCAGGAGCCAAAAATAATCCAAGAAAAGAAACGTTTATTGTTCATTGAGGATGACATGCGGGACCCATGAGGCAGCAACATCCTCAACGTTTCCAAGGCAGAAGGGCATCGAAAGAAAAAGGAAAAGACAAAAATCAGAGAGTGAAAAATAATCCAAGAAAAGAAAATTTTATTGTACATAGAGGATGACATGCGGGTCCCATTTTGCAGTAGCGGTTTCAACGTTTAAAAGGCGGCATGAGATCGAAAGAAAAAGGCAAGTGACCAAATATCAGGAGCCAAAAAAATCCAATAAAAGAAATTTTTATAGTACATAGAGGATGATATGCGGGTCCCATTTTGCTGCAGCGGTCACAATGTTTGAGAGGCGGCACGGGATCGAAAGAAAAAGGCAAGTGACCAAATATCAGGTGCCAAAAATAACTCCAAGAAAAGAAACTTGATTGCACATAGAGGATGACATGCGGGTCCCATTTAGCAGCAGTGGTATCAACGTTTGAGAGGCGGCATGAGATCGAAAGAAAAAGGCAAGTGACCAAATATCAGGTGTCAACAATAACTCCAAGAAAACAAACTTGATTGCATATAGAGGACGACATGCGGGTCCCGTTTAGCAGCATCGGTATCAACGTTTGAGAGGCGGCATGAGATTGAAAGAAAAAGGCAAGTGACCAAATATCAGGTGCCAAAAATAACTCCAAGAAAAGAAACTTGATTGCACATAGAGGATGACATGCGGGTCCCATTTAGCAGCAGCGGTCTCAACGTTTCCAAGGCGGCACGGGATCAAAAGAAAAAGGAAGTAGCCAGAAATCATGTGGTAAAAAAATCCAAGAAAAGAAAGAATTTTGGTTCATAGAGGATGACATGTGGGACCCATGATCCTGCATCGTAAACGGCTCGATCGGAGAGCGTTGAACGAGACGGCACGATCGAGAAAAAACAATCCTAGGGAGGCTACCATCTGGGCCCTACACCCTGGGTGGTGCGGATTTGCGTTGGCTCGGCCGGCGCACCCGAGAATTCATGATGCACCACGTCCCGGGCCACCGTACGCGACGTTTTGGACGCTTTCGTCGGGCTAGGTGGCCTCAAAAACGAGAAAAAAAAAGTTTTGATATGCACCACGGAGAGACCAAAAATCGTCGGCCATGGCGCATCACCAACCACGGCGCGACTTCAACTTCGTCGGCCATGGCAACTTTTCTTGTAGTGATGGCATGTCAACTATGGTGCTATGCAACTTATCCATATTAATCGGAGTCGGAACCCCATGTAAACAATTAAGGTTGGATTTGCATTTCCACCGACAAAGTTAAGTATTGATTAGCATGACATATCATGGCAGGGGTGCGCTATCTCAATATTAAACGGAGCGGGGAAATCCTAGTTGGAAATCCAAAATACTCCGCATATATGTGAGGTGACATGCACAAACTATCACGACTCGACATGATGCAAGATGTAAACATGTATATGAATGGAATATTCATGTTCATTGGATTTTTCTGATCAATTTTTATATATAAAACATTTTATTCCAAGTTATAGTTTGAGAGATATGATTTTTGCAAGTTTTAGCAAATTCCTGCAATTTCAGAAAAATAGAAGAAGGCCAGGAGCTTTTCTCACCCAGGGGAAACCCAGCCACAGAGACTGACGTGCGGGCCAGCGAGATGGCAGGGCGCTGACTGGGATGGTGGGTTGGTAACAAGATCCTGCAGGGGGTTTTCCAGAAAAAGGGATAGAACCAGGGGCCGCGGGTTAGAATGAGAAGATACAAGGGCCGGCTTGCAAAACCTTCAGATCTGGATTTGAGGAAAAGATCCTCACCGGAAGGGAGGCTACCCACGACGGATGACGGGGGGAACCAGGGGAGGAGTGTGGCGCTGAAGTGGCGATCTTGCACGCGCGCGTCGATGATGGCGGTGATCACTGCGGGTAGACATGGTGAGCGCGGGCGGTGCATGGCATCCCAGGAAGCGAGCGTGTGGGTGTCGAGCCCGCATCATCGGCGCGGACCTAGGGGAGGTGGCGCCATCGTCGGGGATTCGCCGGAGGCTTGCTGGCGACAAGGATCTGCGGAGGATGTGTCGGCCACCAATATGAGGAAGAGAAGCAGGACGCATAGAAGGGCTGTACGATGTCTGGGGGGTGCGTGAGCTCACCAGGACTGCGGTGGTGCGCTGGTCGAAGGACGTCCATGCTCGCCAAAATGTTCACCGGAGTGCGTCGGCCGTGGCGCAGAAACGGCGAAACTGACACTAATTGAAGAGCTCCCATCTCGATTCCTTGCACGAGGATGATCAGGGCGAACAGGCGTTCCTCTTGGTTCTCTCAGAACAACGGGGGGGGGGGGGGCGAAAGTGGCCGGTCGACGGCGAGGAGCTCACGGAGACTCTCGGTGGTGGAAGAGAAAAGGAGGGAGAGAGGTGGCGGCGCGTGAGGGAGGAAGAGGAGAGGGGTTGGTGTGCTAGAGTTTCTGAGGCATTGCTTCGGTGGGGATTAAAGGGGGAAAGAGCAGGTGGGAGCGCACGGGAGCGAGGACCACAACATCATGCTCCTAGCTTGATCTCTCGATGGGGAAGACGACAACAGCAGGGGATACCGCTTCGTCGAGGCAAAAGTGGGCCAAGGAAGCTGGGCTGGCTTGAGCCGGAAGAGAGATGGGCTACAGGGAGAAGAGGAGATGGGCTACCAGGGTGGGCTGGTTCGGGAGAAGAGAGGGAAAAGGCCTGAGGGGTTAGGGTTTTCTTTTTAAAATATTTCTTTCTCCTTTTTCTGTTTTATTTTCTAATCATTTGAAAACAATTCCAATTTTGTTTTGAATTGAACCAAAGATGGGAGTGAGATTAAAAGAAATAGTTTTTCAAAATATTTATTTTATTTGTAACCAAAACAAAACACATTTATCCCAAAAATTTAATTGTTGAACAAGCTTAATTATAAAATAGAGAATATGAGAGAGGGAGAGATTAGGGTTTTACTAAATGAATAGAAGAGGAGGGTTTCATTATAGAAAACATATGAGAGGGGAAACCAAATAGTTTTATTTAAAAAATAATTTTATTTTGTTAAAAGCATGGATAAATGATGCATGATGCCATGATGACGCATAAAAGAAAAGACAAGCAAAATCTAATAGGGGTACTATCCTGAGCCATTACAAAAGGACAAGTTGGTTGTTTTACTTATGATGTCTAAACTTTCCTGAGGACACACGGGAATTTCATCAAGTGCTTTCGCTTCACGCAACGAAATATCTTTATCGGTTTCGTAGGTGTTGTGTGGGTGAACCTATGATAATGCAGTACCCCAACTTGGACTAATGCATACTTGTGATTATACCCCTTGCAAGCATCCATAACTACAAGAATGTAATTAAGATAAATATAACCACAACCTTAAACTTTAAGATCCTACACTCCCTCATGCACTGGTTTCCCAATGGGGGTTTAGGTTTCTGTCACTCCAGCAACCCCGCAATTAGTAGCCAGATACATGATGCATTCTACTAGGCCCGTAAAGGTGAAGTATCATGTAGTCGACGTTCACATGACACCACTAGAAGAATAGCACCACAACTTAAATATCAAACCATTAAATATTACTCAACATAATTCCACTACTAACATCTTGACTTCTCCCATGTCCTCAAGATCTAAATGAACTACTCACAAGACATCATATGGATCATAAATAGAGGTGATATAATGATGAATAACATTCTGGACATAAACCTTAATCCAATGGTTTCACTCAATAGCATCAACTACAAGGAGTAATTAACACCGGGAAAGTTTCCCCTATGAACTAGATAAGATCAAACCCAAGATGTTACAGCGGGACGAAGTGGAGATGGTGGAGATGATGGTGCTGGTGATGGAGATGATGATGATGATGATCCTGATGAAGTCCAGCTCGATGATGGTGACGATGGCGAAGATTTCCCCCCTCTGGGAAGGAATTTCCCCAATAGATTTCTGCCCGTCGGAGAGCTTTTCTCTCTCTATGGTTTTACGCCCCGTCGCGGCAGCGAAATATTTTATTGTTCGTACTCCCAGTCTTAGGGTTCTCGGGGGATGAAATACGCTAAGGGACATTGTCAGAGGTGGGCCCGGGCCACCACACCATGCCTAGGCACGGCCAGGGGGTGGCCCACCTCAGGCTCCCCTTTTGGCTTCCTCCGACATCTGGCAAAATAGGAACTTCTGGGTATTTTCCGGGAATTGCTGATCTTCAGAGATATGGTATCTTGACGGTCTTTTTTCCAGCAGAATTCTGACTCCGGCAGTTAATTCTCCAATGATCATCAAATATGCAAAAATAGATGAAATAACATAAGTATCATCTCTAAATATGAAATATATAAGTGAATAACAGAAAATTATGATATAAAATAGTGATGCAATTTGGATGACCACCCCCATCTGTTGTTCTCTCTGTCTGATGTACGTGCGTGTGTTTCCCCCTGTAATCACCGTACCTCTTCCGGTGTTCGTTCGTCTAATGGTTAGAGGTTTCCGTGATGTTATGATTGAGTCGTGGAACACCCAAGGATTGGGCTGTCTTCAAAAACGCCCCCTCGTGCGTGACGTGATTTCGTCTGCTGCCCCCTCGATCATGTGTATCCAAGAGACCAAGCTGAGCTCGATCGATAGTTTCACCGCTGCTTCTTTCCTCCCAAGTCAGCTCTCCTGTTTCGCTGCCGTCAACGTTGTTGGCAACTTAGGTGGTATCCTTGCGGCTTGGGATCCCGCCCTTTTCAGCCTTGTCGCTGCTCGTCGTGATCGTTTCTCTCTCACCACCACTCTCCAATCCTCTCTGTCTGACCTGGTTCTTGCGATCACGAATGTGTACATCCCCTCGGATCACTCCCTCACGCCCGCTTTCCTCTCCGAGTTTGAAAACCTCGGTCCCCTGTTTCCCCTTCCCTAGCTCGTGGTTGGCGATTTCAACCTCGGCAGAGATCCTAGCGACAAAAACAATGGCGTTTTCAACCTAGCGTTGGCAAACTCCTTTAATGATGCGATCAGGAACCTTGCCCTCTTCGAGCTCCCGTTGCTCGATCGAATTTACACCTGGACCAACAAGCCCGCTTCCAATGTCCTTGCTCGCCTTGATCATGCCCTTTTTAATCAGGCCTGGAACCTCGCCCTCCCCAACTCCTCTCTGAGCTCCCTCCCCCACCCCACCTCCTATCACGTCGCCCTCCTCATCACCGCGTCCACCATCGTTCCCTGTGCCCACTTCTTCCGTTTTGAGAATGTGTGGCTCACCGATCCCCTTTTCCTCCCCTCCACTCTCCCGGCCTAGGCCAAACCCCCTGACGCTGCTGATGCTGCGTGCGACTTTGCTGCTCGCCAAAAAGCCTTCCGCAACGCTGCCAAGGTATGGAAATGCTCCCACAAATTTACCCTAAATTTGAAAACAACTGCTCGTTTGTGATTGGCATGCTTGATCTCTTTGAGGAATCACGTCTCCTTTCCGCGGACGAGTTCTCCCTTTGTTCCTTGTGCAGATCCACTCTAGAGAGGCTGGTATTGGCGCGTGCTCCTCGATGGAAACAACACGGGAAGTTTCGGGCAGTGGTGGAGGGCGATGAAAACACTCGCTTCTTCCACGCTCGTGCCTCTCAACAGCTCCTCCGCAACTCCATCCGCACACTCGAGGTCCATGCTGTGACGGTGGCCTCGCATGACTTGAAAGCTGTTGCGTTCTTCTCCTTCTACGGAGATCTCCTTGGGCGGCGCACGGATGAGGCCTGGGACTTCGACATTGACGAGCTCTACTCCAACTGACCCATCATCGATGATGCGGCGCTTACTGGGTCGTTTTTGGCCCGGGAGATCGACGATGATGTGCAGTCCATGGAGCGGGCCAGCACTCGTGGGCCGGATGGTCTTGGGCTCGGTTTCTATCGGGCTGCCTGGGACACCGTCCGTCCAGGCCTGTCGGAGGCTGTTTGAAGCGTTCGCTTCCCACGCGGCGGATTTGCAGCGGATCAACCGCGCCCATGTCGTGTTGCTCCCCAAGTCTGTTGGAGTCCTCACGCCGGGATCGTTCCGGCATGTCTCCCTGCAGAACTACTCCGTCAAATCCATCTGCAAAGCCCTCACGACTCGCCTCCAGCACCAGATTGGCACCATCATCGACACTGACCAGACCGGCTTCCTCTCCGGGCGCTGCATTTTCGAGAGCTTTGTCTACGCCACGGAGCTGGTCCAAACCTGCTTCTGCCGCCGCGCCCCCTGCCTGGTCCTTAAGCTGGATTTCGCGAAGGCTTTCGACTCCGTCAGCTGGGCCAGCTTGCGCAAAATTATGCTCGCACGCGCCTTCCCCGTGCTTTGGTGTGATTGGATGGATGACCTCATCTCCTCCTCGCGCTCCACCATCCTCCTCAACGGAGTTCCTGGGAAGTGGATCCGGCTGCTG
>NC_061511.1:262413466-262450797 GCF_022539505.1 Lolium rigidum
AACTAAGCAAAGTAATACTAGACAGAAATAAACTAAGCACAAATAAACTAGACAAAAGTAAACTAAGCAAAACAAAATAAAATAAAACAGAGAGAGAGGTGGAGTGTACTCCCCAGGTGAACTTATGAGTAGAGCTATGCCTCCCCGGCAACGGTGCCAGAAAATAGTCTTGATGACCCACAAGTATAGGGGATCGCAACAGTCTTCGAGGGAAGTAAAACCCAAATTTATTGATTCGACACAAGGGGAGGTAAAGAATACTTATAAGCCTTAACAACTGAGTTGTCAATTCAGCTGCACCTGGAAAAGCACTAGTAACAGGGGTGATGTGAAAGTAGCAGTGATATAAGAGCAATAGTAACAGTAACACAGTAGCAGTAATAGTAACACAGGAGCAATGGCACCAGAAGATAGTTGATACTACTTCCAATGACATGAAGAACGAGTATATGATGATGAAAGATGGACCGGGGTTCCCGACTATCTACACTAGTGGCAACTCTCCAATAACAAGTGTTGGGTGAACAAATTACAGTCGGGCAATTGATAGGATTGAAATAGCATTAAGACGAATATATCAAGATCATTAATCATGTAGGCATGTTTTCCGATAATAGTCGTACGTGCTCGCAATGAGAAACTTGCACAACATCTTTTGTCCTACCAGCCGGTGGCAGCCGGGCCTCAAGGGAAACTACTGGATATTAAGGTACTCCTTTTAATAGAGTACCGGAGCAAAGCATTAACACTCCGTGAAAACATGTGTCCCTCACATCACCGCCATCCCCTCCGGTTGTCCCGATTTCGTCACTTCGGGGCCTTTGGTTCCGGACAGTGACATGTGCATACAACTTGTAGATACAATCTAAGCAATAAGTATAGAGCTCAAATCTAAGATCATGCCACTCGGGCCCTAGTGACAAGCATTAAACACAACAAGATTGCAGCAACAATAACTTCATAAACTTTGTAGATAGACAATCATAATGTAACAATCCATCGGATCCCGACAAACACAACACCGATTACATCGGATGAATCTCAATCATGTAAGGCAGCTCATGAGATCATTGTATTGAAGTACATGGGGGAGAGAATACCAACTAGCTACAGCTAGAACCCGTAGTCCATGGGGGAACTACTCACGGAGCATGATGGAGGCGATGGCGTTGATGGAGATGGCTTCCGGGGGCACTTCCCCGTCCCGGCAGGGTGCCGGGACAGAGACTTCTGTCCCCCGAATTGGATTTTCGCGATGGTGGCGGCGCCCCTGGAGTCTTTCTGGAGTTTCGTCCAGAGTTACGGTGTTTTTAGGTCGAAAGGGATTTTATAGGCGAAGAGGCGGCGCAGGGGGGCACCTGGGGGCTCCCCACCACGAGCCGGCGCGGGCCCGAGCCGGGCCGCGCCGCCCTATGGTGTGGTGGCCCTCTGGCCCCTCTCCGA
The DNA here is from genome assembly GCF_022539505.1 of Lolium rigidum. NCBI lineage: Eukaryota > Viridiplantae > Streptophyta > Magnoliopsida > Poales > Poaceae > Lolium > Lolium rigidum. The sequence goes on from NC_061511.1 coordinate 262,414,910, forward strand.
CTCTTCTTCGGTGTTCTGGATGCTTCCGGGAAAAATAGGAGGTTTGGTCTTCGTTTCGTCGAATTCCGAGAATATTGCCCGAACAGCCTTTACGGAACCAAAAACGGCGAGAAAACAGAACTGGCACTGTGGCATCTTGTTAATAGGTTAGTTCCGGAAAATGCATGAAATCATCATAAAGTGCAAGCAAAACATGTAAGTATTGTCATAAAACAAGCATGGAACGACAGAAATTATGGATACGTTGGAGACGTATCACACCTCTTTCCCAAGCTTAGAGATTTCTATATCATTATGGGAGGAAGCATGGATAGCACTGACACTATGGCAATTATTATCATCATTTTCAGAATTAGTTTCCCAGAGATTTGTAATGTCAAAAGTAGTGTGCTCATTCAAATCATGATCGCTAATGTATGTAAAGGGCATAGGAAGATCATCGTATTCAGATTCATTATCACAATAATCATTAGGAGCAACATACTTACGGTTACCTAGCGTTATCTCATTCACGCGGGGATACGCCGTTACCTCTTTCTTTTTATTCTCCTTCTTCTTCTTCTTCTTCGTTCCCTTCTTCTTCTTCTTCTCTTCCTTCTCCTCGTTCCCTTCTTTAGGAGGAATAGGCTTGAAGGGTGGCTTGTCCGCATAACCTGATTTACTTTCAGAAACAATAGAAGAAACTTGGGAGGATCCCTCCTTTTCATTAATTAGTTGAAAACACACAGCGGTCCTATCATATTTTGGCAAGGTGTCATCTTCTAAAATATTTTGTATGTATATTTGTATGGCTATTATCAATGCAATAAGAAAAACACCCATGCAGGACATCATCAATATCAAGATCACTCATATGTAACAAAGAGATTTTTCTCGACAGTTCTTCACACCCCAAAAATAAAGTAAGTTCATCATGCTCGATTAGGAGTAATTTCATCATCACAATACAAATTTGCAGCACTCATTGGGTTCAAATTATCATTGGAGGGGCATTGAAAATTAAAATGACCCACTTCATGGCAAACTTCACAAATAAAAGGATAGAGGGCACAAACTTTTTTACCAAGATCATCTAGAGCCCTAAACCACTTTCTAGTTTTTTCATTAGCATGATGGATACAATATTCATCTTTGATTTGATTAATTCCACAAGGTCTATGCATTCCACAAAAATTAACATGCTTATAGGAAATAGCATTCTTAGGAGTTTGAGCATGCTTATTGCAATCATTAACAACAATTTCATCCTTCATGCAAGCCTCTTTAAAAGGTTCATGATACTTATCAAAATTCTTTTTAGGCAATTCAAAATGAGAAGCAAAGGCTTTATAAAGATTTGCAGCAACTTGAGAGTCAAGACCATAAGTAGCACTCATATCTCGAAATTTATCAGTATCCATAAAAGCTTCAATGCATTCATAATTATAATTTATACCTGACTCTTCACCTTTGTTGTTCTCCCATCCTTCGACATTCTCCTCAATCCGATCAAGAAGATCCCACCTAGCTTCAACCTCCTTGCTTGTGAAAGATCCCTCCGAATAGGCATCCGGATAGTCCTTGTGTTGTCCTGAAAGCCTCGCATAAAAATTGTTAACAATAACATTACGGGAAGCTCATGAATGGGACATTTGAGCATTAGTGACTTCAATCTCCCCCACGCTTGAGAAATACTCTCTCCATCACGAGGATAAAAGTTATAAATGTAATTCCTATCAATATGCACTTCATGAGGAGGATAAAATTTAGAATAAAAGAGAGGTACAATTTCCTCCCAACCAAGAGAATGACTATTCTTCAACAATTTATACCAATGCGCCCCTTTACCAGACAGCGAAAAAGAGAATAGCTTCTTCCTCCCTTCATCCATAGAGATACCTGCACACTTGAATAACCCGCATAATTCATGCAAAAACAGTAAATGATCTCCAGGATGGACAGTTCCATCCCCTTCATAGCGGTTATCAATAACACGTTCAATAATTTTCATGGGTATCTTGAAAGCGAGTACTTGCAAGCAGGTGGATTTAAAATATCACAAGCATCATTAGAGTTATCTCATATGGGAGATAAAGCATTATCGAACAAATTTTCTCCCCTAAGGATGGGAAGCTAAAAAGATCACGAAACTAGCTTCCCCAAGCTTAGACTTATCCATAGCATTAGCGAGTGATTGCGTTCATACTAATAACATTGCTACTAGCATGCAATTGAGGCTCCATAGGTTCTTTAATTTTCGCATCACACAATTCATGTCTTAACTTAGGAAATAAATTAAAAAGCTCATAGTTGTATTCCATTATGCCTTACTAGTGTAAACAAGAAACAAAAAGATGCAATTGCAGGATCTAAAGGAAATAGCTTCGAGTACTTACAACGGCGAAAATAGCTTAGTAGCCGAGATCCGGAGTGTGAGTACCTTTTACCTTTCCACCCCGGCAACGGCGCCAGAAAATAGCTTGATGTCTACGGGAGCTTCTATTCTTGTAGACAGGTGTTGGGCCTCCAAGAGCGAGAGGTTTGTAGAACAGCAGCAAGTTTCCCTTAAGTGGATCGCCCAAGGTTTATCGATCTCAGGGAGGAAGAGGTCAAAGATATCCCTCTCAAGCAACCCTGCAATCACAAAGCAAGAAGTCTCTTGTGTCCCCAACACACCTAATACACTTGTCAGATGTAAAGGTGCACTAGTTCGGCGAAGAGATAGTGATATGCAAGTAATATGGATGAGTATGAGTGGTAATAGTAATCTGAATAAAATATGGCAGCGAGTAAACATGCAACAAAACAGTAAACAAACGGAGATTCGATGCTTGTAAGCAAGGCCTAGGGATCCCGCTTTCACTAGTGGACACTCTCAACAATGATCACATAATAGAACCACTCTACACCCTCTTGTTGGATGATGAACACCACTAATTGTGTAGGATTACACGAACCCTCAATGCCGGAGTTAACAAGCTCCACAGTATTCGATATTCATGTTTAAATAACCTTAGAGTGCAAGATAGATCAACACAATTACACCGAGAACTAACATAGCATGCACACTGTCACCATCACACTATGAAGGAGGCATAGATCACATTAATAACATCACTAGAGTAGCACATAGATGATATTCAACTAGATCACATAAAGAGAGAGATGAACCACATAGCTACAGCGGAGCCCTCAGCCCCGGGGGTGAATTACTCCCTCCTCATCATGGAGACAGACGATGGCGGTGAAGATGGCGGTGGAGACGAGTGATGGAGATGACTCCGGGGGCAATTCCCCGTCCCGGCAGGGTGCCGGAACAGAGACTTCTGTCCCCCGAATTGGAGTTTCGCGATGTGGCGGCGCCCCTGGAGTCTTTCTGGAGTTTCGTCAAGAGGTACTGCGTTTTTAGATCGAAAAGGGTTATATAGGCGAAGAGGCGGCGTAGGAGGGCTGACAGGGTGGCCTCACCCTAGGCCGGCGCGGCCAGGGTCTGGCCCGCGCCGCCTTATGGTGTGGTGGCCCCCTAGCCCCTCTCCGACTCTTCTTCGGTGTTCTGGAGCCTTCCGGGAAAAATAGGAGGTTTGGCGTTGATTTCGTCCAATTCCGAGAATATTGCCCGAACAGCCTTTCTGGGACCAAAAACAGCAGAAAACAGCAACTGGCCTTTCGGCATCTCGTCAATAGGTTAGTTCCGGAAAACGCATAATAATGACAAAAAGTGTGAACAAAACATGTCGGTATTGTCATAAAACAAGCATGGAACATCAGAAATTATAGATACGTTGGAGACGTATCAAGCACTCAAGCAATTTACTTTGGAATGACGGAGAAATACCATGTAGTAGGTAGGTATGGTGGACACAAATGGCATAGTGGTTGGCTCAAGGATTTGGATGCATGAGAAGTATTCCCTCTCGATACAAGGTTTTGGCTAGCAAGGTTATTTGAAACAAACACAAGGATGAACGGTGCAGACAAAACTCACATAAAAGACATATTGTAAACATTATAAGACTCTACACCGTCTTCCTTGTTGTTCAAAACTCAATACTAGAAATTATCTAGACTTTAGAGAGACCAAATATGCAAACCAAATTTTAGCAAGCTCTATGTATTTCTTCATTAATAAGTGCAAAGTATATGATGCAAGAGATTAAACATGAGCACAGCAATTGCCAAGTATCAAATTATCCAAGACATTTTAGAATTACTACATGTAGCATTTACCAATTCCAACCATATAAAAATTTAACGAAGAAGATTCAACCTTCGCCATGAATACTATGAGTAAAGCCTAAGGACATATTTGTCCATATGCAACAGCGGAGCGTGTCTCTCTCCCACACAATGAATGCTAGGATCCATTTTATTCAAACAAAACAAAAACAAACAGACGCTCCAAGCAAAGTACATAAGATGTGATGGAATAAAAATATAGTTTCAGGGGAGGAACCTGATGATGTGTCGATGAAGAAGGGGATGCCTTGGGCATCCCCAAGCTTAGACGCTTGAGTCTTCTTAAAATATGCAGGGGTGAACCACCGGGGCATCCCCAAGCTTAGAGCTTTCACTCTCCTTGATCATATTGCATCATTTCCCTCTCTTGATCCTTGAAAACTTCCTCCACACCAAACTCGAAACAACTCATTAGAGGGTTAGTGCACAATAAAAATTAACATGTTCGAGAGGTGACATAATCATTCTTAACACTTCTGGACATTGCATAAAGCTACTGGACATTAATGGATCAAAGAAATTCATCCAACATAGCAAAAGAGGCAATGTGAAATAAAAGGTAGAATCTGTCAAAACAGAATAGTTCGTAAAGACGAATTTTAAAATGGCACCAGACTTGCTCAAATGAAAATGCTCAAATTGAATGAAAGTTGCGTACATATCTGAGGATCACGCACGTAAATTCGCATATTTTTCTGAGCTACCTACAGAGAGGCAGGTCGAAATTCGTGACAGCAAAGAAATCTGTAACTGCGCAGTAATCCAAATCTAGTATGAACCTTACTATCAAAGACTTTACTTGGCACAACAAAACACAAAACTAAGATAAGGAGAGGTTGCTACAGTAGTAAAAAACTTCCAAGACTCAAATATAAAACAAAAATACTGTAGTAAAAACATGGGTTGTCTCCCATAAGCGCTTTTTTTAACGCCTTTCAGCTAGGCGCAGAAAGTGTGTATCAAGTGTTATCAAGGGATGATGCATCGGCATTGTAAGTTCCCCCATCTGTGGTGGCACTAAGGGCTTTGTCAATTTTAGGCCTATAATAATATTTCTTTGGTTTAGGCACTTTAGAGACATACATAAACTTTTGCTCCTTTCCCACATAAGCTTTCTCTCTAAACTTTAAAGATGAAAAGGTTGAACCCCAGGTTCCCATAGCTTTTTCAAGTTCGCCAATCCTATTAATTTGATTATCATGGACAACACAAGTTCCTAGGACACTAATTCTTTCATCAATTCCTCCTAAGGATTTATCAAGTTCATCAGTTTTATCAAGTAACATTTCCAATTTAGTTTCAACACTTGGAAAATTTTTCTCTATGGTTTCCAATTTTTTCATAACATCTTCAAGAGAGGTTTCAATTTTAACTTCATTAACAGGTGGTATTCCAAATAAACTCTCAATAATGCAACTAGCTTCTAAAGCAGGAGCGCCTAGGAAGTTACCTCCGCGAGACAATCAAGAACATACCTATTCCAGCTAGAGATACCAACATAAAAATTCCCGAGTAGGATAGTGGTGGAGTGTTTCTTAGTGCACCTATTATGGGCATCACTAATTCTATACCAAGCATCTTTTAAACATTCTCCCCCTTGTTGCTTAAACGAACGAACTTCAACTTCAGGATTACTCATTTTAGCAGTAGTAAATAAAGCAAACTTGATAAAATAAATGCAAGTAACTAATTTTTTTGTGTTTTTGATATAGAGTGCAAGACAGTAAATAAAGTAAAGCTAGCAACTAATTTTTTGTGTTTTAATATAATGCAGCAAACAAGAAAGTAAATAAAATAAAGCAAGACAAAAACAAAGTAAAGAGATTGGATTGTGGAGACTCCCCTTGCAGCGTGTCTTGATCTCCCCGGCAACGGCGCCAGAAAATATAGCAGCTGGCGTGAAGTTGGCGTGGAAGATAGAAATCTTTGTGGTGTAACTTTTCTTCAGGTCCCCGGCAACGGCGCCAGAAAATATGCTTGATGGCGTGTACAGCACACGTCCGTTGGGAACCCCAAGAGGAAGGTATGATGCGCACGGTAGCAAGTTTTCCCTCGAGAAAGAAACCAAGGTTTATCGAACCGGGGAGGAGCCAAGAAGCACGTTGAAGGTTGATGGCGGCGGGATGTAGTGCGGCGCAACACCGGGGATTCGGCGCCAACGTGGAACCTGCACAACACAACCAAATTACTTTGCCCCAACGAAACATTGAGGTTGTCAATCTCACCGGCTTGCTGTAACAAAGGATTAACCGTATTGTGTGGAAGATGATTGTTTGCGGAAAACGATAAAACAAGTATTGCGAGTAGATTGTATTCGATGTAAAAGAATAGGACCGGGGTCCACGGTTCACTAGAGGTGTCTCTCCCATAAGATAAATAGCATGTTGGGTGAACAAATTACGGTCGGGCAATTGACAAATAGAGAGGGCATAACAATGCACATACATGATATAATGAGTATTGTGAGATTTAATTGGGCATTACGACAAAGTACATAGACCGCTATCCGGCATGCATCTATGCCTAAAAAGTGCACCTTCGAGGTTATCATCCGAACCCCTTCCGGTATTAAGTTGCAAAACAACGAGACAATTGCATTAAGTATGGTGCGTAATGTAATCAATAACTACATCCTCGGACATAGCATCAATGTTTTATCCCTAGTGGCAACAGCACATCCACAACCTTAGAACTTTCTTTCAACTGTCCCAGATTTAATGGAGGCATGAACCCACTATCGAGCATAAATACTCCCTCTTGGAGTTAAGAGTAAAAACTTGCCCAGAGCCTCTACTAATAACGGAGAGCATGCAAGATCATAAACAACACATAGGTAATAGATTGATAATCAACATAACATAGAATTCTCTATCCATCGGATCCCGACAAACACAACATATAGAATTACAGATAGATGATCTTGATCATGTTAGGCAGCTCACAAGATCCGACAATGAAGCACATGAGGAGAAGACAACCATCTAGCTACTGCTATGGACCCATAGTCCAGGGGTGAACTACTCACTCATCACTCCGGAGGCGATCATGGCGATGAAGAGTCCTCCGGGAGATGATTCCCCTCTCCCGGCGAGGTGCCGGAGGTGATCTCCAGAATCCCCCGAGATGGGATTGGCGGCGGCGGTGTCTCGGTAAGGTTTTCCGTATCGTGGCTCTCGGTGCCGGGGGTTTCGCGATGGAGGCTTTAAGTAGGCGGAAGGGCAACGCGGGGGGCCACACGAGGGCCCCACACGCCAGGGCCGCGCGGCCTAGGGCTGGGCCGCGCCGCCCTGTTGTGGCGGCGCCTCGTGGCCCCACTTCCTTTCCCCTTCGGTCTTCTGGAAGCTTCGTGCAAAAATAGGACCCCGGGCGTTGATTTCGTCCAATTCGAGAATATTTCTTTACTAGGATTTCTGAAACCAAAAACAGCGAGAAAACGACAGCGGCTCTTCGGCATCTCGTTAATAGGTTAGTGCCGGAAAATGCATAAATACGACATATAATGTGTATAAAACATGTAGATATCATCAATAATGTGGCATGGAACATAAGAAATTATCGATACGTCGGAGACGTATCAGACACCGCTAGTGAACTGTGGACCCCGGTGTATTCTTTACATCTGAAATACAATCTACTGCAATACTTGTTCGTTACTGTTCTTCGCAAACAATCATCATCTTCCACACAATACGTTTAATCCTTTGTTCACAGCAAGCCGGTGAGATTGACAACCTCACTGTTACGTTGGGGCAAAGTACTTTGATTGTGTTGTGCAGGTTCCACGTTGGCGCCGGAATCCCTAGTGTTGCGCCGCACTATACTTCGCCGCCATCAACCTTCAACGTGCTTCTTGGCTCCTCCTAGTTCGATAAACCTTGGTTTCTTTCTGAGGGAAACTTGCTACTGTCTGCATCACACCTTCCTCTTGGGGTTCCCAACGGACGTGTGTCAACTGCACGCATCAGGCTACAGAGCCGCGGTGGATCCGAGTGAAATGCATACCACCAAGAAGCAGATCTCCGAACAGAAGAACTCGTTCAAGGCCGCGATAGACACCAAGAAGCACGACCTCATAGAAGGCGATAGCACCAAGCAGGTGTCAGTCGGAGCGGCCTTGGACCCCAAATAGGAAGGCACGCTCGTCGAGTTCCTCCGAGCTAACATGGATATCTTCGCATGGCAACCTTCTTACATGTCTGGAGTACCAAGGGAACTCGCCGAGCACTACCTCAACATAAACCCGGGTGCAAAACCGGTGAAGCAAGCTATGCGACGCTTTGGAGATAAGAAGCGCCGCGCCATAGGAATGGAGTTAGCAAAGTTACTAGAGGCAGGTTTTGTAGTATAAGTTATCCATACTGATTGGGTCGCAAATCCCGTCCTTGTACCCAAAAAGAATTCTGAAATACTAAGAATGTGCATCGATTACTCCGGCTTGAATAAGCACTGTCCGAAGGATCCGTTCCCCTTGCCGCGCATTGACCAAGTCATTGATTCGACGGTGGGGGTGGAACTTCTGTGTTTCTTGACGCATATTCTGGGTATCATCAGATCCAGATGAAGAAGTCCGACCAAAAAGCGACCTCGTTCATCACACCCTTTGGCACCTACTACTATGTTACTATGCCCTTTGGCTTGAAAAACGCAGGTGCCACCTACCAACGCACGATGCAGCGGTGCGTGCAGGACCAAATTAGCCGGAACGTGCACGCCTACGTCGACGATATCGCGGTCATGACCTAGAAAGGATCCGACTTGATCAGCGACCTCACGGAAACCTTTAAAAATCTCCGACGGTACAAGATGATGTTGAATCCGCTAAAGTGCGTCTTTGGCATGCCAGCGGAAAAATCCTTGGCTTCATTGTCTCTCATAGGGGCATTGAGGTGAACCCGGATAAAATCAAGTCTATCCTGAGCATCAAGAGGCCAACTTGTCTCAAAGATGTGCAACGATTAACTGGTTGTGTTGCAGCAATCAGTAGATTTGTTAGCTGTCTCTGCGAGAAGGCACTACCTTTATACAAGCTGCTGAAGAAAGCAGACAAATTTGTCTGGGACGACGCAGCAGATGCAGCACTTCAGGGGTTGAAGAACATACTCTCTTCCCCACCTATTTTAGCAGCTCCATGTGAGTTAGAGCCCATGCTCCTCTATTTGGCAGCCTCTAACAAGGTCGCCAGCCTAGTAATCGTGGTGGAGCGACAGGAAGAAGGTCATAAGTATGGAGTCCAAAGGCCAGTCTACTACGTTAACGAAGTCCTAACGGAATCCAAACAAAGATACCCTCACTTTCAGAAGCTAGCCTATGGCGTATTCCTAGGTAGTCGGAAGCTAAGGCACTACTTCCAGGAGCATCCTATGACAGTTGTGAGCAAGGCTCCATTGTCAACCATCATCAACAACTCCGACGCAACAGGGCGTGTAGCAAAGTGGGGCATTGAACTCTCTGCTTTTGATATCAACTACGAAGCCAGAACCGCGATCAAGTCTCAAGTTCTAGCGGATTTCATCGCGGATTGGACTGAAGCGCCGGAGGGCACGCCTGTGCCGGAACCAGAAGCCTGGGTTATGCATTTTGACGGATCCAAGCAACATCAAGGCTCGGGGGCTGGAGTCACCATGAAGTCACCTACCAGAGAAGAACTGCAGTACGTCCTGCAGATTCACTTTGAAGCTACAAACAATATGGCGGAATACGAGGCTCTACTACACGGTCTGCGCATCGCTAAGGAAATTGGAATCAAGCACATCATATGCTGCGGAGATTCCGACCTGGTGGCACAACAAGTAGCCGGAACCTGGCGTCATACAGAGACGAAGTTGACGAGATCGCCAAGTGTTTCCTCGGATATGAAGTCAAGTATGTCTGGAGAGACGATAACACAGCGGCAGATATGCTGTCCAAGCTCGGATCCGGCAGAAAACTAATTCCACCTGGAGTCTTCCTGGAGCACCTACGGATACCCTCAGTAAAGGGCGCTAACCCGGAAAACCCGGATATAGCAGTATCTCCGGCTAAGAAAGTGATGGTTATCATTCTGGCCTAGACTACCTCATTGATCGAAAGCTGCCGGAGGACGAGGTCCTCGCACGGCATATCATCAGGCGAGCAAGATCCTACACAATTATTGATGAACAGCTCTACAAAAAAAGTGCAAACGGGGTATTTCTCAAGTGCGTCTCAAATCAAGATGGCAACGAAATCCTCAGAGAGATCCATGCAGGGGGTTGCGGGCATCACGCCGCTCCCAGGTCCCTCGTTGCAAAATCTTTCCGGCTAGGATTTTATTGGCTCATAGCTAAAGAAGATGTTGAGAAGCTGGTGAAAACTTACCGAGGTTGTCAGTACTATGCTACTCAACCAAATGCTCCAGCACAGGAGCTGAAGACCATCCCTATTACTTGGTTGTTTGTGGTCTGGGGGCTCGATATGGTTGGGAAATTAAAGAAATCATCTCCTGGCGGTTTTGAATACCTTTTGGTCGCTATTGACAAGTTCAGTAAGTGGACCGAGGCAAAACCAGTGAGAAAAGCCGATGGTGCTACGGCACTAAAAATTTGTTTGCAGCCTCGTGACGAGATTCGGCATCCCACATAGCATAATCAGAGACAATATCACAAACTTCGCACAAGGAGAATTAAAGGATTATTGCCATGACCTAGGGATCCATCTTGATATTGCATCTATGGCTCATCCACAGTCTAATGGTCAGGTCGAACGAGCCAACGGCCTTATACTAGCCGGAATCAAACCTCGCCTTGAAGAACCACTGCGACGCGCAGCCGGAGCTTGGGCTGAGGAGTTAGACTCTGTTCTGTGGAGTTTACGAACTACCCCTAACAGGTCAACCGGATTTACTCCGTTCTTCCTGGTATACGGATCCGAAGCTGTGCTCCCCTCCAACATCATCCACGATTCACCACGAGTTTCCGCCTACAATGAAGAAACTGCGGGCGAGGCTCGACGGCTATCTGTGAACCTGATTGAAGAAGCTCGAAACCTAGCTGACCAACGTTCCACCATTTACCAGCAGAAGCTCCGACGCTATCATAGTCGTCGAGTTCGGAACCGCTCGTTTATGACAGGGGACTTGGTCCTCCGCCTTCGACAGGTGAAAGACCATAAGTTGCAATCTCCATGGGAAGGACCCTTTGTCATCAGCAAAGTGCTTCACAACGGATCTTACCACCTCGTTGATTTCCGGGAATTAAAGGATAGACCCACCAATTGGTACCGGAAACACAAACGGGAGGATCCGGATGACATTTACGATGAAACAGGTCTTCCCTGGAATATAGCACAGCTACGTCCTTTCCACACTTAGCAATTTCCGCATTACATACATTGTAATATCTATGATATATGATGAATGAAATAAAGCATGTGGTTCACTCGTTGAGTCTTTTAACTCCTTTAGTTTTTCATTTTTGGATCGTGTATGTTTTCCGACTAAAACCGCAGAGCTGGATTTTTCCATCTAGGCGTGTATGAAAGTTGTGATTTTTTCAAAATCGTCCTATAGGACGTGAGCTTAAGTTTTCTGGTGGAAAAGTTCTCTGTTGCGAGCTCATGGATTCCTGGTAGCAACTTCCGGCACCTTGGCTGGGGGCTTGTTTCCGCGGTTATTGACGGATCGCCATTGGGCTTCGTCGCCGCATGCGAGCGTTTCCGGCTAAAGGTCTTCCGGCTCGTGGAAGGTCAAGTGAGCAAGCCGGAAAACTTAGAAACTAGCACTTGCTTTTTCCAATAAACGAAACATGCAAATATATATAACGGATAGCAGGATAAGTTTTTTCGCCCATGCAATTGTTTCGTTCCTAGCTACTTACGAATTTAAAGTTATATATTACAAACCCTCGATGGGGCCAAAATGATGCATTGTTTTCTCTGCAGGATAAAGTTTTCTACTTCTCCTTAGTCGGAGGTTCCATCTTCAGTTTGCGCTGCTTCATCTTCTGCCCCTTTGGCTGGAGAAGAAACAACATCTTCATCATCGTCCTCAGCTTCTTCAGTCGGAGAAGTGGCGCCATCCTTGGACTTGTCCTTGGAGCTGGTCCATTTCATCTACCCTTCGTCGCCGGATCCGGTGAGTCGCGCCTCCGCTGCTCGCTCCTTGGCATATTCTGCCTCGAGGACTTCATCAGCAGGAAGCACCACCTTGTCGAAAAAATCGTTGTGGCTGATGCGGTGCGCGATCCGGGTATCGTAGCCACTGCATGCATCTAGAAGTGCATCTACATCCGTGTCCGGAGGAATTCCGGTGGTGGCGAGGTCGATATCCAGACCTGGAGAGCACGCCAAGCACATGGCTAGGGACATTTGGGCGGCGCCCCGGGCAGACGAGGCTTGCAGGTCAACAACCATCTCCGGGAGAAGGTCCATCCTCTTAATCAGGGCACGGACGTCGCAGGTTCTGCTCTCCTTGATGTTCAAATTGTGGCAAATTTTCTGGCTCGTGGAGATCAGATCTTTACAATCGTCTCCGGCAAGCCGGATCAGATCGTCACATGGGAACTGGTTGCACCGGTCTTCGTCATAACCAAGAGGCTCTGCACAAAAATGTCGGAGTCAAATATCAGTTGAGTTTGGCGGATTCGTTTGATTCTTTGGTTTTCAGATTCTTACCCATGACATCGGCGTTGAGAAGGTCCCAGACTTTCTCCGCGGTATTCTTGTAGTTCTGGAGCCCATGGACTTCATTCTGAAGGGTCTGCAGTGTGTCGCTGTCAGCCTTGCGCTTCATCGCAAAATCTGTCTCTTTCTGAATGAATTCAGTTTTCTTCTCCGCCAGCAGGTTTTCCGCGCGCTCCCGCTTCTTGTCCGCCTCCGCGGGTTTGGTCTCTAGATTTTGGTATGCGGAGCGCAGGCTCTCAAGGTCGGAGGATGCGGTGGCGAGGGAGGAAGATGCACCTATTAAAGATAACTCAAAATCAATTCAAAGTCAGAATTTGGAACTAGTGATAAAGTTTGGTCGGAGGCATACCTTGGGCTTCCGCCAGTTGCTTTTCCAGTTCTGCGATTTTCTCTCTGCCCACCTAGATATCTTCTGCCTGGCTCAAGGTGACGCGGCGCTGCAGGGAGATGTTCTTATACAGTTCGTAGTGCAGCGCATGTTGTTCCTGTAAAAGCCATATTTCGGATCAGTTTCCGGAGGCATTTATATTTTTTGTGTAGATTCTTTCGAAGCATCATTGCCGGAAGATTTCCGCCATGACGCTTGGGGGCTACCACGACACTTTTTCAGTTGATATTACTCTAAGTATCAAAGCACTAACTATTGCTAGTTTCCGCCTATATACTTGGGGGCTACTGGGAATATCGGATTACCTTGCGCTTGACGAGGAGCTCGTCGAAGAAGTCGCTGATTTCCTTCTTATGGAGTTGAATCTCGGAAGATTCAACATCCTCCTTGCCCCAAGAATTTCTCATCATGGAGTTCAGAAGGTCCTGTTCCAGATCCCACTTCTCCGTCTCCGACGGCTTGTGGAAAAACTTATGAGGATAACCCTTCGGAGTGCAGTACAGATTTGTTGGGTCCCCGAAGTTAGCCGAAAAAGTTACGGCATCATGAGCCGGAGCTTCAGCCTTATGTTGGGAATTTACTTCTGCCTCCTCTGGGGACTTGTCCTGAGGCCCTTCCGGAGCAGCCCGCTTTGTAGCGGAAGAACTCCCGCCAGCCTTTTCGCTGCTCACAGGAATGATTTCCGGAGCGTGGGCAGCTGGGTCAGGGGTAGGCTGGGCTTCAGGCTGAGACGGGTGTGGAGCTTGGTTTGACGTGCTTGGGGGTGTTGGGGTTATCGGAGGCACGACGGAGACATCCTCAAGTACTTTGTTATAGGCTTCTGGGTGTTAACCCAAGAAGACGGAATTTTCTGGATCCTGTAACAAGCAAGGGAAAGATATAAGTAACAAGACTTTGCATTAAGATAACCTGTGATTTCGGATACTTACGTGGCGCCGGGGATGAGCGGGTGTGACCCTTTTCCTGTTGTTGACAGCATTCTAAGGCGATCGCGCTCTGCCTTCTTGGAGTTAAGCAGGGGTGGCTGCTTGGTCTTGGCCTTCTTGGCGGAGGCCTCGCCGCTGGCTCCGGCATCGGAGCCGGAAACCTTGGTTAAAATTACTCCGCCAAAGTTGATCCTCCGCCAAAGTATTGAGCTGGAAAGGAAAACATGGAAAAGTTAGAACATTGTGAAATTGAGAAGTTAAAATTACTGAAGTATAAGAACGTACCGGAGGGCAGTTGTTATTGGTGAAGATATCTTTGTTGATCTCCAGAACCTCTTGGCCCCGGAGAATCTTCACTAGCATCCGAATCCTCTTATTCGGAGAATCCATCGGCAAGTTGTGGCGGGTGACCCGGAGCTGGTCTTCGACTCCGGAGTATTCGCAGATCAGCCGCTTATTGTACTTGAGCGGTTGGATCCGGCGGGTGAACCAGCTGAGGGTAAGGTCCATTCCAGTTAGACCGTCATGGACCAGCCAGGAAATTCTCCGCGCGGCCTTGTCGAGTTCCGGGAACTGGGCGAGGGTGGGGATGAGTCTCCAGCTGTCTAGCTCCTCCGGAGGCGAGTTGATGAACTTCAGAAGTCCCTCGTGGACGCCCAGAACCGTGATGTTCTTGACGTAGAACCATCCGGCATTCCAGTACCGGACGGACTCGTGCGACGAGTGCGGCGGGTACATCCTGTTAGGGCAGAGCATGAAGGTCATGCTTCCGTAGTTGACCATTGCCTTGTCCTTCGTCTCCTTCTTGACGCGGAAGAAGAATTGCCACAGGCAGATATCGGGGTGGATTCCGAGATGCCCCTCGCAGAGCGTCACGAAGTTAGAGAGGAGGAGGTAGGCGTTGGGCAGATGTTATGTGGCTGGAGGCCGTAGGTGGAGAGGACTGAGAGGAAGAACTCGGAGCAAGGGAGAGAGAGGCCGCACTCCACCCAAGCTTTGGTGAAGACACGTTCTTCAGGATCCGGCTTGGGGGAGATGGAATCTTTGTGAAAGCTCCAATCCGGAGCAATCATGCCTTCTGTCTCAAAGGCTTTGAGCTCCGAATCGGTGACCTTGCACGGCCACCACTGAACCTTCTCGCCTTCACGCTTCCGGGCCTTGGAACCCTTCTTCTGCTCCACTTCCTGCACTTTGGCGGCCATTCTTGTTTGACCCTCGAGTTCTTCTCGGATCTCTTGAAGGGTTGGGATCCGGCCTAGTGCGTTGCTGGAAGATGCGGAGAAAGGTTGAGCCAACCTGGTTTCGGAAATATGTGGTGGTAGGAAAGCTAACGGTTCCGGAAATATTGGTTCCAGTGAGCTTGGTTCTGGACTATTCGAAGAACTACCAGTACATTTAGGTGAGCTATGGGACATGTTTCCGGCTGCATGCATGTGATGAAATGATCTGAGTAGCCGGAACTAAACTAGGCTAAACTATGTCTTCTTCTACGGGTCCGGCGAATTTACCGTTAATGGTGTGGCGGTTCCCCGTCGCGCCGGCGAGGTTGAGCTCGTCGGACTTGGCGTGCGGAGCTCCGGATGACCACAAATCGGCGGCGGGCGAAGTTCATGTTCAACCGCGTGCAGCTCGGGTCGAAAGCGGCTCTGGAGCGGCGGCGGGAGAAGCTCTCTGCGGAGGAGCTCGCCGGAGATGAGATTCACGGGGCGGCGCTGTCTCGAGGAGGAAGATGAAGTGGTGAATGAAGGTGAAAAGTGAGAAGTTACTGAACGCGAGGGGTATTTATAGGCGCCGCGCAGAGATTCGTGAGCCAAATCCAACGGTAGAGACGAAACGGTCGCACCATTGGATGGTCGCCACGTGTCTTAGGTTAAAACGGTGAAATCGATGCAGTGGTGACCTAACCGCACGCTGCCAAAATTTCCGGCTGAAGATACGCGTCTCCGAAAAATTAGCGCGGGAAAGAAGGAAGTTGTGCGCGATGTGGGCGAAAAATCTGCAAAGTTACCATTACAGAAGAACGAATGATTTCCGGTGGAATGAGATCAGAAACAATGAAGTTTTGGAAGCTCTTCAAGATTCTCTTCGGATCCGGATAAAGCTAGATGGAGTAATGATGAATCTCGGAGAACTTCGGGGGCTACTGTTGTGGGTATACTTTATGGGTATATCAACGACGTGGTCTAGATCCGGCAAGTCCGGGTGGCCCACAGATGGTGATGGTGCATATGGCCCATCGGGCGGCCCAGTTACTGTTGATAGAAGATGGATGATGTCCAGCCCAGGAAAAGGAGCCGGATCTAGACCGACCTACTCAGAAGTCGGATCCGTGAAGGCCCATGAAGTATCCGGATCCACTACGGCAAGTAAGAAAAGGTGGATCCTTGACGTACACGACAATGTATATTCTGTAGTTAGGCATCTTGTATTCCGGCTAGGACTCTCCGTGTAAACCCTAGATCTGGGCGCCTTTATAAGCCGGATCCTGGGGACCCTAGAGGCACAACCACAACTCATTGTAACAACGCAAAAGCGCCCAGATAATTCCAGACAAGCAGCAGTAGACCCTGTCCTCGAGCAGGTGTTCCGAAGCTGGGTAAATCGCGTACCACCGTCCCGAGGACTCTTCGTCCTATGACCCCTACTTCTTCTCCCCCTCGTGGGGATCCCTCCTCCGAGAAACCGTCGAATAGACAACGACACTTTTTTTTATCTGAAAAAAGTTTCAAGTTTTAATTTTGAGCATACATCTAGTTATGGGTAACCAAACTTTTATTCAAAGATCAGATTACATACATCAATTCTGCCTCATCCGGACTGACCCCCTGGCCCTCCGTAGTTGAATTTTCCTCCTGCAATCGGCGAGACCGAGTAGAGCTTGTCGTCTGTGACAGTGATTGGCATATCATTGCTTACTAGGGAGGTTTTGCCATCCTCATCGATGAGCTGAATGTCACGGATTGATGCAGCTTTCCCCATGTCTGATGCAAAGGCGCCGCTTCCCATGGGAGGTGATGAAACTCTTCGGGAATAAAGAACATGACCACCCACCGAGATATCAGATGCTTTCATAGACAAGCTACTAAATAGTGATGCCGGAAAGTAACCCACAGGGATTGGATCGCTATTAAGACCACAGTATAAGCACCAGTTTCCACTTGATTTGTCCTGTAGTTTTTACAAAAGGATGTACAAATACATTAGATTTAGAACCAACTGCGACTATTCCCACTATTCCGATAGAGTAAAAGAATGCTTCTAATGTATCAAAATACATTGCATTCTAGGACGTTTTTGGATCACATAGCAGAGAACACACAAGACAAACATGTAGCTAGTACATCGTAGTTAATAGAGTTTTAAGGTAAATTAATAGTTTGCTTATGTGAGTGGTATCCACCCAGGAGTCTCAAAGATTGCATGCGCATCCGGTGGCTATGTTTTATATCCTTTGATCACTTAGATCCATTTAAGTGAGAAATGAGTGTCTAATTCTCTTGTCGTGCAATTTAAGTTAAAAAAAACATCCAAGGATGCAATGCATTTTGACACCGAGGGAGTAGCACACATACCTTGAACACTTTAATGGTAATATTTTGCCGTACCCCTTTAATATCAGATACTGGTTCAATGATATCACCAGGAAATATAGGGGACCCGCTCACAAGCTTAAACCCTGGACAATCCACGTTGACACATCCTGTACTTCGATGGCTGTCTTTCTGCAATTTCATTCATGCCATTTAGATTTAACTTTGCAAGTTTCAATACTCCCCCTTATTTATTTCATTATACTTTTTTTACAAATTTTGTTTCATTCTATTTCTTTAGTATTTGTGCTTGAGTAATCAAATATACATACCGTCCAAGCCGTGAAAAGGTGAGTGTGTGAGTCATTAAAGTGAGCTGGCCAAACCTGCATAGTTACCTGAGACCATTAGAGTCCTTAAATACAACCAATCATTAGAAAGAATAATTTGTAAGAGGAGACTAGAGAAAGGTAACTTGCCACCCATCCAACAACAATTGAATTGAGGTTTTGATAAAAATCACCCTCAAGGCTCTGAATCCAAATTGCTCCGGTGCTCAACTGGTTAACATTAAGAGTGTACCCATACACCTCCATTGTAGCAATTAATCCATAGTATCCACTGTCATGGTTTTTAGTCGTCGTATGTAACGCAAACTGTGTGGAATGGAAAGAAGTTTAATTGAGATTCACACATATTAAAAATAGATAAGATAAGAACTGAAAGATAAATAACAAACCCCGCTCACTATATTAGCATTAAACAATACTATCACGTTACTAAATTGAAAATGAACTTGTCGATACATAGTACTCC
Source organism: Lolium rigidum (assembly GCF_022539505.1). Classification (NCBI taxonomy): domain Eukaryota; kingdom Viridiplantae; phylum Streptophyta; class Magnoliopsida; order Poales; family Poaceae; genus Lolium; species Lolium rigidum. The sequence continues at coordinate 262,433,422 of NC_061511.1, forward strand.
CTCCGTAAAAAAAAGTGACTCTAGTTTGTCCAGATCGGTTGTATCTAGACATATTTTTAGTGTGTAGATACATCCGAATCTAGAAAAAGTCAAGTCAATTAATTTTAGACAGGGGAGTACGGTAAATGGATAATAATATACATACAAGATTTTCTTATGTGAAGAGTAGCAACCAGAAGCTCACATATGTTTGAATATCAGTCTTTTCTGATGGCGAAGTTTGTCCATGCAACATCTGAATGGAGCTTAGCCAATGATTTGATGAATTGTTCTTCGGATCCCTCTCTTGTGGATATACGTTTGCACTCATGAACTCCTGTAAAACACCGAAAATTTTCTTCAGGACATATGGGAGAAGGTAAGCATAAGTATAATCATTATACAACTTATTATTTAAAAAAATGATGTTTTCATTAACTAATATGTAAATAGAAATCATGTGCCCTACCATGCATGGATAAATTGTGGATTCAAAACTTTTGAAAGTGCATCAGATCATTGTATTTTCTTCTAACACGCATTTTCTGAAATAAGGTAAAAGCTAACACTTGGATATCAGAATGTACAAAATCTTCAATGTGTATGCAATTTTGTATAGCACTTACCACTGAATAAAAAATAGTATCCGCTGAAAAGTTTAGAAGTATTCTACACTACTAGGGTCCTGACAAAATTTGGAAATCGTTTGTGCAATCCATTGCTCTCATGTATCCGCTGAACCTTTTCTTCTAGCTAAACTCACAATATATGATGAGAGTGATGTGATACTTTTATTGATGTATATTAAAAATATAATATCCTTTATGCACAAGTGGAGCAATTCAGGAAATTGTGTGCTAATATTTACCTCTTGGATTGTGAGATGAAGTGAACCTCCTGAGCTTTGATGAGCAAGAGATGTCATGCTTAGGACCAAGATGGGCAATCCTATACAAAATTGAAACATCTTGAGATGAGAGAGGCACGAAGAGCAATGAGCCTATGGCAACTCCTTGCATACGAGAGGAGAAATTTCTCCATAAAGAGAATATATAGCATTGAATTTGAATGATATTTTATTGTGTAAAATCTTGAGCATTTAAAATCTTCCTACTGCCCAACATTAAAATAAGTGTGCACATAATAAATGATGTATTATAAATAGAATATCTGCAGATATCTTGTATTGTGTGAAATCTTGAGCATTTAGTTTCTTTGGAAGGATCTTGAGGATTTCATTTGTATATCTACCAAAAGAAAATTTCCATTATCTACATCATTAAAGGCACAACAATATAAATAACAATTTTGGATTTATATTACTTCTGTGCTACAATTATATTTACTATTAAATTAGAATCGGTGTTGGTGATACGCTGGCCAATTTTGTGTTTTAGCCCCTAAAGAATTAGATAGCCAACCTAGCCCCTAAAGAATTAGATAGCCAACCTACAGTCCCCCATGGAAAGTTGGGGGTCACTTTTGTAATTTAACCCCTTAGATAGTGGGAAATAAATATGCATTCATTTCCTTATCCATTTTCCCCTCCCTCCTCTCTCCATTAAGCGGTAGCGACCGGTGGGACTCGCGGATCGTGCATGTCATGTTTGGTAGCCCGCAGGATGTCTATCTAGGCCCCGTGGGTGCAAATTTCCCATAATTGAATGCATGCATGCCTCCATTGCTATCCCAACACAAAACGTAAAACCACAAACAGACCACCCTCCTCTCTTCTCCCGCTGTACTGTGCAGGGCGACTAGAGAGGCAAGAAGTGTGTTCTTGCTGGCTCCGGTGACTCCTCTACGCTAAGGGCTTCAGGCTCTCTGGTGCAAGAGGAGTCACCGGATACGATGCGCGGCCGTGTATAGATGTAGACTAGGTTTAGTCTTCGTAGCTAGGGTTACGGGCGCTCGTGGAATTGCTTCGGCGATGTTGACCGCGCAGACGAATAAATCTCCCTGAGATCCCTGCCGACGCGGCTTCCTCCATTGTTGTCGGCCATGGATTTGGGTCGTGGGTGTTTCAGGCGAGGTCGGTACGGTGGCGATGTTGACCTCATAGGGGATTTTTCTCCTCCTGCTCCACCGACGTAACAGCGTGTGCTCCGTCGTCATTGAAGTGCCATGGAGACCTTGTATAGGAGTTGGTCGTCGTGCATTGATGACATCGGCAATGACCAGAAGATGGAAAGGGCGGGGCTTGGCTGGAGGTTGCAGGCGTGCAGATCCGGTGGTGTCGGGGGAGCTTTGACGGATTTGGGGTCGGAGAGGTCCAGGTACTGTGCCTAGCCGACGAGTTCCCTGTCGGCAACGATGGAGCTTTTCTGATGACCATGAAGCCCAATGATGGTGATGGTGCTTCTGCGACCTGCGGTGGTTCCCAGTTTTTGTTGCAGCAGCAGCAGGCGAGACTAGCAGTGCGTATGGTTGTGTTGTGCAGGAACCTCCGAGGAGCTTTTGCAATTTTCTTTGTCTTGTGGTGTTTCTAGAAAAGATCTGTACCAACTGTGAATCTGGTGTGTTCGGGTCATACGTATCGATGTTGATACCCACAAGTATAGGGGATCGTTGAAATCTTTAATGTGTAAGTATCGATCCCACGAGGAGCAGAACGTGTCGGTTTTTATCCTTCAAATTAGAGTGTCACTACTCTTATTATCTATGCACTAGACTAACTAAGATTGCAGTGGTTGTGGTGTTTGGGTCTGTAGATTGCAAGTAAAGTAAAATGCTGAAAGTAAATTGCTGAAAGTAAAATACAATAAAGTAAATGCTCTTTTCAGAGAAAGCCTAATCCTCTATGCAGCAAGAGGATAAGCTCAAGTGTGTGTATGAATGTGAGAGAAACGTTTCCAAGGGCGGCATGGGCTTCATGGCATATATATTTCTATAATGGTATGGTGAGCATCTTGTCAAGTTTTAACTCTCATATAGGACGGAGCCTAAGCCAGGTGAAGCCATTTTCATGTGCTAACAAACCCCATGTGATTGTCGCCAAGTTCAGGTAAATGAAACTCAGTTATAACTAAGACATAAATGTCTAACCACAGCATTAAACTATAAATGCAACTCAAATTATTAGAACTTGGTTTGTGTCCTTCCATCCATTCTAACTCTCATCATCACACTAAAGTGCAGCCCTATAAGCTCATATAGGTGAAGTACTATGCAGTCGACGTTCGTATAATATCATCATAGAACCACATAAAAGAGATTGAAACTTGACCAAATACTCATTACATACTTATGTAGAAATCAACACCAATCCATCATATGCCCTTGAAAACATGGGGGAACTACTCACAAAGGGAAAACATTACGAAGTTCTGAGGGTTGATGGAGTTGTTGATAAAGATGAAGTGCAGGCCTGGGGTGATGGAGGCGATGGAGAGGTGGCCACGGCGCTCGGGCCTGCACTTCATCTTCATCAACAACTCAATCAACCCTCTGAACTTTGTAATGTTTTCCCTTTGTGAGTAGTCCCCCCATGTTTCCACGGGCATAGGATGGATTGGTGTTGGTTTTTACATAAGTATGTATAGCACAATATCCGTGCATTGGTACGGGTCAATAAATATGAAGATTTATTTTTGAGACTAAAGCCATACAACCTAACTCTTTGATCGCTTGATTGTGCATTTTGAAGATGCAAGTATTAAGTATAGTCATCATTGATCGTTTATTTGTTTATAATCCTATTATGTAACGTAGACTCACACCACCAAAATGTAATGGTAAATCAGCGGATATAAGGTTCCAAGAACCAACTAAGTCTATATCCATGTGGTTAAAGATTTGTTTGACAGAATTAATCAGATAATATTTTTCTCCAAAGTTATAATGCACATGTAATCCATAAAAAAAATATGTTAGCAAAATTCAGGATGGACCTTTGTATTGCAGGTCGGCTCTGACCGATTATTACTATATGACTACCAATGGCAGGCAGTGGTGTCGCACCATGTTTACAAGCATATCAAGGAGTCAACCATGCAAATGTCAGTTTACATCTTCCACTGAAATATCAGGTATGTAGGCGTATCGACCAAGCTGTTTAGCTCATTCTAGTTTCAGTAGAAACAGAACTTGAGCTCATCCATTCTGTGTGCAGTAACCCCATCCCGAACTTGACCAAGAATGCGTTCCCACAAATATACAAAACACGATGCTGAAGCATAGAAAAACATACTCTACTTAATACTTCTATAATTAGGCATCAGCGATACATCCTTTCGTGCCCATTTTTCTCTCTGCTGCCGACAGGTGTGCTGTGCCTCTACCGCGCTAAATCTCTCTGCCTCCAAAGATACTCTGCCTTGACCGCGTCCTTCTCCATCTGCTGACACTGAAATTTTGCTATATTGTCGCTAGGCAGGATCTGGGATGAAGTTGTTTTACTAAGAGAAAAACATAATAAAATATTGTAAATTAATGAAAATATTGTAGACCTTTTTCAATGCATCTGACTAACCTATCCCATAATCCCTGTTCTTCCCAACAGAATTCGACGTCTAAAAGGGACCAAAACAAAGTGGACATGAAGATGAGATGAAAATTAACTTTAGAAAGGAAATAAGCAATGAGATGATTCAACATGCTGGAGTACAGACTGTAGAGCTTTCTAACCACAGCAGCAACAGCAACTAAGAAACTGTCGTCAGTAATCACACAAAAAACAACAGTGGAAATAAGAAGAGAAAGAAAAGAGAATAACAGGAGAAATAATAAAACTATGTAGTCCTATGTAAGTAACATACAGACTTCTATACTGTATGCATGATATTTGTATACAACTTCCACTTTCTATACTGCAATTGAACATGATATTTCCATGCATAATCTAGAATTTTCACACAAAAAAATGAAATAAATTACAAAGTATACAACAATGTCAAGAGAATCAATAGTTAGCTTACATTTCACCACACCTTTCAGTAGTAATATCGATGTCAAATTTACTGAAGAACTTCCAAATTTTGCAAAACCTCTGATGAACCTCTTCACATTTCATACTGACCATGTTAAGGTGATCTGATACAGAAGATGATTTCTTCATCAGGCCATAATTTTCTTCACTTTCCAAAGCACGTTCAGGTCCCTGTAGTAGACAAAATTATTTCCCCGAACATTCATAAGATATCAATCATTCGTGAAAAATAAACAGTACATCAATGGTACGTTTAGAAAATGTACAGAATTTTTTAGCATTGAAAATATATATACATACCATACGCAGTTGACGTGTCTTCTTCTGAAGAATTGGTGAATGTCCGACCATGCAAAATATGAATTGCGCACTGCCTGCCACTGCATGACCTGTTTGATATTGCGACTTGTAACCAAAAAAAAAAAGGTTCTGGCTATAATCTAAAGGCATCCTCCAAGCTCCTAATTTCATTCAGGTACAGGTCTCAGTAGGCATATTGGTTTGCTCTCACCCATCAATGAAGGGAGTTAGTTAGTGTTGACTCCAATTCCCCAAGTAAACAAATAGTGTTCAACAAACAAATTAACTTCACAATGCTTAATCGTTCATCATTCATGCTCAACAAGATGTAATAACCTGTACTGAAGAGTAACTTGTTCAGCATCAAGGAGGATCTTTTGGGGCGAGCTGTAGACTTTTTTTAACAGGCGATCGAGCTGCAGACTTAGTCACTTAGATCAACAGTGCGGTGCAGTGCTAGCTAGCGACGGCCCTGCCTCTTGATGGCGAAGAGGAGAAGGATTCGACCCTCAGACGGTGCTGCAACACGAGATGAACTCCTCCGCCAGCGTGTCCACTTCATACTCCTCGGGCGCATCACCGGTCGCCCCATCTTCGTGCTTGCCGCCATCCGCACGCCACCGGTCACCAGCTCCATGGATTCGTCAGCGGCAACGGGCGCTGGTCCCGTGCCCTCCTCGACGCCCCCTGGCGTCGTGGCATCCCAAACGCCAGCAGCGCCGCCTCGGCGGAGAGAGAGAGAGACTATGGAGTGGTGGGGCATGGAAGAGCAGCTCGCGGAGCTTGAGCCGCTAGCACCGGAGCGGGGGAGGCCGGCGCGACCGAGCTTAGCGGATCTTTAGGAAGGCAAGCGTACTGACTTGCCCCTCCCTCAACCCTCATCCTTCTTCTTTCATACTCCTCCACCGCTAGCACCGGAGCCGGGGAGGCTGGCGCGACCGAGCATAGCGGATCTTCAGGAAGGCAAGCGTGCTGAGGTGCTCCTCCCTCAACTCTCCTATCCTTCTTCTTTCATACTCCTCCGATTTGATCGGGGGTGGAGGGAGGGGAGCGGGGGTGGTGCACATAATGCTTGCGATCTATCGATGACCAAAGGAATATAACTATCGAATCATTTTTTTCACGGCGGGTGGTATTAGTGGTAATATGTAATTTGGTGGAAGGGTAAATCCATCCAAAAAAAAGTGTTTAGCGAACAAGAAATCCCTTCATCAACAACTCAATCAACCCTCTGAACTTTGTAATGTTTTCCCTTTGTGAGTAGTTCCCCCATATTTTCAAGGGCATATGATGGATTGGTGTTTTTTTAGGTAACAACTGATGGAATTCATTGGCGAAACCGATTACAAACGACTGCAAAAATAAAGAAAAATACAATATGATCCTAAACTTTTGCAAGAAGGACCTCACACCATACTTCCATAGCGCAATCAAGCCCATTGTCCTCGTCGTCACCAACCAAGTACAGGGACCGGATCCAGAAGCAGCGCATCTTCCAACACCATCATATCATCGCCGCCACCGCCGCCACACTGGACTTTGAACACCGAAGGAGTGCCCACCCCAGGGGGTGAGTGCTAATAATCTTTTCCACACCATCGGGCAGGCGGGAGATGGGGAAGAGCAAGCAGTACCTCCAAACAAAGATCCCCGAGCAGTAAATCCAAGCCACCAGCAGAACGCTCCACCATCTAGCCGATTTTGGAAACGATATGTCGAACCGCCTCCTCCCCTCGCCACCAAGGCCGGCCGGAAGAAGCTTCAAAACGTGACAGGCGCAAACCACCAGAAGAACACAAACCCTAAAAAGGAAGACAATGTTGTCATCTCCTTCCTCTCCCTCGCCACCACGGCCGGCCGAGGAGAAGGCAACAGCATCAGCACTTCTCCGACTCCAGAACAGACCCCGCAAACTCCACGGCAGGGTCAAAATTCGATCACGGCCGGGGAATCCACCCTCCCCCGATCCGCAGATCTGAGAGGAAACCAGGCCAGCAGCTCGCCAGCGCCGCCGCAAGTGGCCTTGCCGAGATGGGGATCAAGCTCCAACACCCTTATTCTGACGCGACGTCGCCTCCACCATCTCGGCGCCATCCCAGTACACCAAACACAGACTAAGTCGGGCGCTACCCGGTGCAGCAGAAGAAGACCCCCCCGCCGTCGCCACGCCACCCGGGCTTTGCCCGGCGGCGCCACCGACGACAGCGGGAGGAGGGTGTAGGGTGGGGGCTAGTGTTGGGAGGGTGCGGGGAGCCTTGTGAAATGTTTTACTTATGATGGCTTTCGGGTCCCATAGGATGGATTGGTGTTGATTTCTACATAAGTATGTAATGAGACGGCGGGTAGGAGGCGAAAGCCCCTTCTTCTTCCTTGATGATGGTTGTGATGTAGACGAGTTCCTCCCCCTCCTTGGCGGCTGTCAAGAGGGAGGAATTTCGTGACAATGGTTGGGGGCCTCCAAAATAAGGTTTCCCATTAATATATAGTGGTGAGGATGTCATCTAAACCATGGGATGGATGCACCTTTAATCCAAGGGCTCTTGGGCACCTGTAGAACCTTCCTTGGGCTTCCATCTATCCTTCATGAGCCTCACAAGTCGTGGTTGGGCCGAAATCCACCAGCTTGGAAAGAGTTTGTGGCAAATCCGTCACCAACTTTCGGAGTTCAGAAACTAGATCAACCTCCGCAGTAATTTGGAGCCATAGGTGGCTTCCGGTGTCAGTTTTGGACTTATTTTATATCAAACAGGAAGAGCTGAAAATTATCTATAACTTTGTATTGGAAACGTTTTCATTTAACGTCGTTTTCAAGGACTTTTGAAGCGATCTTTGAAAAGTGTTCTGAAGGGACAGATTTCAGGAAATTTCAGATTTCACCATAATAAGCGATTTCCTTCCATATTTTGTCTAATTTCTACAAAACAAATTTTAAAACAAGAAAATGTGAAATTTTTAAAATATTAATAGGTTAGTTTCAATAAATATAATAAAGTTGCAAAATAATAATAATTTTATCATAAAAAACTACAAAGTTCATGGATGCATTTTACATGCATCAAGCATCCCCAAACTTAACCCATGCGTGTCCTCGAGTACGAAGGTGACAAAATAACATGGATTTTGGAGTTTATTGCTTGATTGGATATAGCAGGCAGTAATGCACAAAGTCAATGAATCAAACTTTGATGAATAGCAATAAGCAAATGAGAAATAAAGTTATACCTTTTTCACACTACAAAGATGTCCAAGAATTGATCACAATGTTTATTTTTATTCCCAAAGTATGTACAAATAATCTTCCATTGAGACTAGCACTGTCAGACAGAACTATTTTTATTTTTATTCCCAAATTTGCTGGCAAGATGTTCATAAGAACTGCCGTTTTTAAAAAAAATGGAAAATACCCCGGCCTCTCCATCAATAGATGCACACAGCCATTTATTAAAATATATATAAAAAATAAAGTTTACAAATCACGGATTAGAGAGGGTCGATACAAAAATAAACCATCGAAAAAGAAGCCCAGTAATTATATTCCTAAACATCTTGCAATCTACTAATAGGTCATCAGGTAGCGAGACCGGCTTTTGTGAACCTGGGTGTATGTGAACCCACTTTTTCAAAAAGTGGGTTTGTGATGTCAAAACATGTTTCAAAAATCGAAACACAAAATGATTGCAAAGATGATCTCAAACATGTGCCCTGGACATGAGTTTCGTTCTGAAAAAACATTTTATTTTGCCTCGGCAAAAAAGTGAAATTTTACAGGACTATATAGCAGTATATATGTGACGTATTTTGTCTTTTTTAGATTCTCAAATAAAAAAGTGGTTTCTTCGCGAAAACTTTCTACACACACATGGAACATGCATACGTACCCCGATATTTTTATTTCAAATTTTTTTCACATTTCGAAAATGCATTTCCAACCTGGGTTCACGTGCACCCAGGTTCAACTGAGGCTTTTCCATCAGGTAGCCCGGTAGAAAATATCATGTGCAATCATCAATAGACGGGGTTCGGGGGTTGTACCAAGTAACCATACATTCCCGCTGATACTCCGGATAAAGGAAACGCCATCATAAGAACTGCCGTTATAGATAATGAAACACACGCCAGGATTTCATGGGTGCAGGTGAGAAAATGACTCTTAAGCATATCTTAGCAGTAAGGTTCTTTCTTGCCAACCCCTGCACACACTGGCCACTGACAAGCATATAAGGACTATCTTGAACCATTTAACTAGCACAAAATTACATCACAGTGAAGGGGCACTGGAAGCTGTGCAGTTGCACATAACACAAGTCAGGGAACCACAAGTTACTACACGCATAACAAGCAGAAACAAACGAACCTAGTGCTAGCGGAGCTTCAGTTCATTGGAAAGTCAGGACACAAGTTAACTAGACGTGGCAAGCACAGAACATAGACCATACACTATCATACTTTGGACCTCAAGTAGCACCTAATTATGCATCAGTTCTTGTGCAGACTTGACTTGAGGAGGTCAGCCAGCACCGAAGGGCAGCTTGCTGCGAGGTGCTTATACCCTTCCGTGGCTAGGACAGCATCAAGAATTGCAGGAGTGCTGACGATGAACTCAGTGCACTTAGCCTTGAGCTGCGAACAGTTGTGCTGCTCAGCTAAGGCCAAAGCTGTAGCTGCTGTCTCGACGGAGATCCAACCGGAGAGCTTGCTTTCACAGATCATCTTGAGCATGTCGAGTCCGTACCTGTCAGCGGCTACAAGCAGATGCTGGGCCATTGTGGCCACCTCCTCGAGCCGTTGATCAAGTTCAGGCACAGTGTCGGTGTAGATGAAGTGAAGCATGGCCTTGAACACAGCCATGTCCATGTCCTTGACCTCCACATGCCCCGAACACTTCTCCTTCATTTGTCCGAAGAATTCCGCCACGAAAACCGGTGACCTCACAGAGAGTATGAGCTTGTGCGCAGGAAAAGATTCACAGGACACGAGAAAGGTGACGTCCGCCCCGGTTCCGCTCCGCAGGAGTTCACCAAACTGCTGATGGAAGTTGGTGGATGGTATTGCAAACTCTTTCTTATCTGCGATAGTTGGTATTGGCAATTCCTCGGGCACTGTGATGGTGCATCGCACCGTCACAATTTCGTCCTTGAGATACCCTGATGCTGCTAGCTCTTCTCGAGAGTCGAGACATGAGCTTCAGCAGATCTGAGTGTTCTTTGGGACGGTGGAACTTCTTCGTCACACTCTTTTCTACTGACGGCAGTCTTTCCTGTTGGATCGATCACCTGACAGCCTAGGCTCGCCCTCGAGCAGCTCTTGCGGGATCCACCGAGGAAGACAAGCTGCAGGGCTACCGCAGGACAGTCGTTCAGGTTGGCTGTAGGATAGACACGGATTTGCCAGTCGTACCCACAGACGTTCCATCTGGATCTGATGCTCTCCTTTCTTTTCATGGTCACCGTCGTGCTAAAGCCTTCGATCTTGAGCAGCTGCACCAACCGCGCAGCGCCAGCGATGCTTGTGGTGCAGACATTGTCCATGGCGACGGCCGGGCAGTGGCGGGGAAGATTGAATGTGTCTGCAAGGGGATGCACAAGTATATCAGTACAATGTAGCAGCGACGAGCAAGAAAACTGATCTACCAGCGCCAACCAATGGCTACGAACCAACCAAGGAAGTCACCAACTTAACGCCGCTGGAGCAGACGAGCCGAAGGAGACGGCGATGGGTGGTGGTAAAGACTAAAGAGGGAGAAGAAATGGGTGCTCTGCTCACCTGCCAACAAGACGACTGCCGGGACGACACGGGTTAACTGTCGGAGAAGTGGAAGCCTTCTCCAGGAAGAGAAGAATGTTCAGCTAGAGGGACCCATTGAAAAGAGAAAGTACAGTACCAATCTCATCAAACAAAAAGAAAAGAGAAAGTACTCTCTTCTCTTTCCAAAAGATAAAGTATCGGCATTCCCAGGCTTGCTACCCATTAAATTTGGCTAGCCTTCCAAACTACATGTAGATGTAGGTCAAACTAATTTATAAGTCTAACTAAATTTGAGAGTCGGCTTCTTCATGAAGCTGGGAGGAACCTTCTGGGGGAAGCCGTCCTAGAAACGGAAAAGAACTGGCCTGAAATACGTATTCATAGCATAATGAATAGTAGTTCTGCCCTGCACGCAGAACGGAAATCATTCAAAAAGGGAACCAAAACATACTACAGTTGTGAAGCTCTCCTACTTCACTAAAAAATAACCAAGAAAAAACAAAGCATCAACAATATGTTATCTTCAGCTTTAGAATGGGTGCAGCACTGGTGAACCTTCTGATCATACAATTCATATCTCCTTTTCATTTATAATTTTTTCGAAGATTTCTTTGGATCTGCTAGCGTCAATCTCATAGCAAATTCAGTCAACCACAAAGCTCTTTTGTTCCATGGATCATTCACATGACACACAACTACATCCAGTATAAGTTAATATAGGATAAATTTGCACCAACCTAAAAAAAATAAGATATCATTTTTTTCTAGATCCAAATGAAAAGAAAATGCAATTGCGATGACAAAATTCAAAGGGAGCATCATATTAAGCTGGTTTGGTTACACGGTTCCAGGAGTGACATAAGGTTAACTTGATTAATTGCTCATTTGCAGCACGGACTAATCCAAGCTCACTATATCACCCGAAGAAGACATTTCAAATTGTTCATGAAAGAGGAATGGAATTATAATTTAAACATTACTCCTAAAACAACAAAAGAAAATGGTGATGCATATAATATACCAAAGAGCAAAATTCTATGTTAAATAATAATGAAAAGCACATTCCGAAGATTATACTTGTATACATAACTAAAGTTGTACGGCGTTGTCCTGCCAGCAAATCTGGATACTCATTGATACCATAAACATTAGAACCCTGCTCCAGTCTGTATCTAGCATAGCCATTGATACCATAAAGTTGTATACAGCATAGTATCCGTGGTCGCCCCCAGCGGCCGGTCGCCTCGTTTGCATCATGATCCTCAGTCAGTATTTCGCAGAAAAAAAAATTGATCCTCGGTCAGTCAGCATGTGTCATCGCCAATTCGCCATGATGGGTTTACCATATAATTTGATCTGCTCTGGTGTATAGGATCGATCTGGTCAGTGTGGCGTACAAGATCGATCTATCCCATCTCGTACCAGGAATATATAGACGCCAGTAGGGCGGTTATCACAAGACTTGTTTGTTCAGGCGGGCAGGTAAATGCAAATTACCCAGAATTGTATTGTTCGTGCGTGCCATTGTAATCGTAGGGCCGAGGACAGATGGATGAATAGGATAATACAGAAAAGCACCGGATGCATAGGATACGTTGCCATCAACTTATTGCTGACTATGCATACACATTTCAAACAGGATTATAATATTTTCTACAAGAGCTGCTGATTACATATCACTGATCCCACAAAAAGAAGAGATGGCATGCAAGGTTACAAAACCTCAAACTCAGGAAGCAACTCCAGATTTATGCTTTATCTTGGAGAAACTAGAGAGCATAGTTGATCTTGAATTTGCTAACTCCACAAGTAATTCCAGTGCTGCACGAAAAAAATCAGTTAGATCAACATAGGGTTAAAGCATAGTGTGTTATACTGTTCTTGGTTCTTGGTAGAAACAGAACCTGTTTCAAAGGAAACTTGGGTTGTTCGTAGTTTTGGAGACACCAATGCTCCAAAGACTGATAATGCTTTTGATCTTGCACTTTGAACCTAAAGTGCAAAGGAAATGAACAATCCACAGAAATTAAGTGTCTCCGAACTACACAACTTTATATTCATGACAGTAATACATAGGCGCGCTGTGTCAGTTCCTTGCGCTTGAGTGAAAGTGTTACTATTCTTTTTTTTCAAATATGGATGTGACATTACGTGTTCACTAGCATGAATGTGAAACTTGGATAGAAAGTTCACAGAGCAAACTAACTTGAGAAAAAATATCAAACCTGAGCACGGCTACTATACTGAGAGGATTTGTGGCACCCGAGCTCCCGTGAGCTTGAATTTTGAAATTTTAAAAAATTGTAGTTTGAATTTTCAAAAACAATCCGAAAAAAATCAGTCTATTCTAACACATGTCTGTATACTTGTGCAATGTTTTGAGAAAAAATACATTCTATTTTAGCTTGCAGAAAAAACAAATTTGTGGCTGCATATCGGAATAAGAACTCCTATTTTATCCTGAAATTTTGTGTTTTTTGTGTAGCCCAAAATGTAACATATTTTGTAACGAATCTTGTAGAGTATATACTATATGTGTATATCTTTCCAAATCGAACCCCAGTTCGTTGGAACCATAACCATATAAGCCCATACCCAGAACTCCGATTAAGAAAAAGATGGAATCGCCTGCAGTATACAAAATAAAATTTGTAGTTGTTTTCTGGGGGTATTTTTCGATTCCGAAAAATAATGCTTTCCATTTTATGAAAAAACGAGAGCACTGGTGCCCATGTGCAACTAACAATTTTCATACTATACTGTAATATATTGTTGCCTTCATACTTCATTTTTAACTATACTGCAATATGTTGTTGCCTTCATAATTCATTTTTTATGTATCAACAGAACTGGCATCCAGCATATCAGGGTGACTTGGCCAAATTAACCACTCAAGCACATATTGGTTTTATTAAGATGCTGATTCATCATCAATAGCGCTCTATTTTTGTTGCTTTTAAGCTGCATTCTCCATTAATCATGCTCTATTCTTGAGAGGTTTACATATGTTGTTTTTACCTACCCTATTTGTAAAAAGATAACAGGCTTTTATGTTTCACTAACCTGATTGCTGATGTCAGCACCAGTAGAAGACTTTGCAGTAGTTGCGTCTGATTCACTGCTACCATCTTCAAAACAAAAAAAAAAAGAATTTTGAAGGTGAGCAAGGAAAATCAAACACTAAAAACAAGGTAGAAATAATGCTTGTTCTAATACCTGGGGTAGCTTCTGATCCTCGGTGCCTTAATTTTGGTTTAGTACTATCTTGTGCAGCAGCAATATCACTGGAGTCAGATTCATCTTGCAAGCACCACTTTGACAAAGCAAAATGCGGGTTTGGTTCTGAAACATGCACATGGAACTATCATTCTAAGGGCTTTGAGAAAAGACAGATTGAACACGAGAACTGCCATAGCAGCTCCGAATTGTTGATAAAGATTGCTAACTCAAACAGACGAGTGGGTTACCTGACGGTTGCGATTCTGCAGAAAATTCCACTTGCAGCTTAGTGGCTGCAGATTGCTCCTTATGATCAAACAGGGTACTCGAAACACGTGATGCGCCCATCGAGTGACGAGCGCTTGCCAGATCAAACCAACCCTAGAAAACAAATAATATCGTTCATTTTTTACTTGTGAACTGCAACAGCACTACACTAGGCAAACAGTTTCTCCAGTAGGTCTTACGAAAGCACTCCAAACATATGTAGTTACCGGGGAACTACATGCAGTAAGCCATATTAAGGATAAGTTTCAGGGCAATGCATATTTATAAGCAGCAATAAAGCAAAACTAAAGTTATCCGAGCAATCAAGCTTCTGGTCAGACAGAATCACAGAAATCCTTCTCATGTATTTAGTTAGACTCTGGAGATAGCAATTAGATAACGCAATTTTTTGTCTGAAGCATACTAGTACGGAGTAGTATACTACTTCTTCACTTGAGTCGAGCTCTGCTGCACAGATCAAGGGGAACCCCCAGTGACCACAATAAACCCAGAGCAGGGACGATAAATACTGGGCCCGGAATTGAATCAATTGGTAGATTAGCGGGCGTGACTTGCCTGCCGAAGAACTGAGGAAAGCGAGTCCATCAGGAGGAGGTAGCCATCGGCCGAGTCCATGAACCGCAGGATCTCTTCGTCGTCTCCCCCAAATTCGTCTTGCCCCGCCGCATTGTTGGCCTGTTCCGCTCGAGGGTCGGGTCCCACGTGCTGCAGCACCTCCTCCGCCACCACCGCCGCCATCAATCCGAACCTGAGCACACACGGACGCCAGGCGCGGATCTAGATGGCGCGCTGGGTGCACCGGCACAACCAGAGAGCAGGAAAGGGATGCCCTGGCGAGGAAGCACGGGAACGGCGATTGCGGCGACGCGCGTGAGAGGTGGGCGTGGACGCCGGTGCGGGCGCGGGCGAGTAGCAACTCTAGGGCGTCGGCCGTCGGGGACCTGGGATGGGGGCGCCGGACGCACGACTCTGCTCAGCCTGTTGCAGCTGGGCACCGCATCTGCTGCGATGTGGGGGATCTGAGGGCATCTCCAACCGGGCGACCCAAACGGACGCGCTGGGCCGTCCGTTTTGGGCAGTTTGCGTGCCCGAGCGGACGCGTGGACAGCGCCCCGCGTCCGCGCGTCCGTTTGGGTCGCGCGATGCGCCCAACGCGGCAGATTTGGGTCGCGGCGCCATATGGTATGTTTTTCTTGTAAATTCACTAGAAAAACGCAAAAAAATATTATATAAAATATATATAATAGTACAAATGCTCAAAATGTATTACACATTTACATAGTCCATGTAATCAAGGATAAAGTATTATTGAAATAAAATGAAAAAACGATACAAATGCTCTAGGCTTCAGGATTTCCTTCATCATTGTTGTTTGCAGCATTGTTGCCTACGTGCTGCCACATGTGCTCGACCAAATCAGCCTGAAGCTGGTTGTGTACGACCTACATCTCGAATTTCATGGTGCGCATGAAGAATGTCCTGGAATGATGCTGGAGCTCCTTGCTCGAGTGAATCATCCCGCTCTACCTCAACAATCATGTTATGCATGATTACACAAGCGGTCATCACCTCCCACGAGTTTGCACATCCCGTGCTGCGGCGAGGTGTCCGACGATAGCCCAACGAGCTTGGAGGATGCCAAACGCCCGCTCGACATCTTTCCGGGCTGCCTCCTCGCTTCCGAGTTGGGGTTCCGGATTGTCTTAACGAGTGTAGCCCAAGGTGGATAGATACCATCGGCAAGGTAGTACCCCTTCGTGTAGTGGTGGCCATTGATCTCAAAATCCACATCGTGGGACCGACCGTACGCTAGCCTATCAAACACCGGAGAGCGCTGCACAGACATTGATGTCATTGTGCGAGCCAGCCATTCCGAAGAATGAGTGCCAAATCCATGTGTCATGGGAAGCAACAGACTTCAAGAATGACCGTGCACCCTCGGAATGGCCGTCGTATACCCCCGCCAACCAAAGGGGCGGTTCTTCCACTCCCGGTGCATGCGGTCTATGCTCGTCAAGCATCCCGGAAAACCCCGGAAGCGTTGATCGACAACGGACGAGCCGTGTCCTCTCGCATTAGGTTGCCGGAGGTACTGTTCTCCGAACGAACCGATCACGGCCTCTGCAAAACCTGTACATCGATTCCAAGCCGGTTGACTCACTCATGCGCGTGTACTCATCTACGAAATCACCGGCAACGCCATATGCGAGCATCCTAATCGCTGCCGTGCATTTCTGGTACGAAGAGAGGCCTACCTTGCCAATTGCATCCACTTTTGCACAGAAGTAGTCGTCGTAGATCTTCACGGCATCCATTATCCGGCGGAACAGCGGCCTGGTCATCCGAAAACGACGGCGAAACATGGACGGCACGAACAATGGCTTGGGTTTGAAGTAGTCGTTGTAGAGCTGGTCGTGGCCGCGTTCTCTTTTGCGGTCCAAGGCGGCCGCGCGCCCCGGCAAGGACCCCCGATGCACGGGGATTTGCGAGACGACGTGCTCGTGGATGAGCAGCGCAGCATCCGTGAAAAATCGTCGTCGGACTCCTCTTCGACGACGTGTCGATGAAGTTCTTGAAGTAGTACTCGTCGTCGCTGTCCACCATGATCCGAAAAGGGACACATTTTAGTTCGAGCATTTGACCGAACACCTCGCGAGCGGAGGCGATCCAAATGCTTCGTAGCGACTCGGAGAAGCGGCCGTCTCGGACGACGTCCGGTCCGGATACACGGTGCGGGAGAGCTCACCTCCGGCGGAAACGGCGCAGCCGCGAACGGCGGGAGGTGTCGCGACGGTGAGAGGACAACAGCGCCGGCGGCGGCGTCCTCCGACTCTGCTACGACGCGGCGAAAGCAGCGCGGGACCTAGACCTATGCTTCCGCCCCGCTTGCCGGCGGCTCGACGACGATGGCCGGCGGC
>NC_061511.1:262450897-262498466 GCF_022539505.1 Lolium rigidum
ATATATATGTGCATCCTCTACTTGCAATTTATCTTTTTACAAAAAAAAATTGAAGCCCAGAAGACCCAGTGCGTATTTTCAACGTGCATAGGACACATTTCGGTTAATTCGTTAACTATGTATCCCTCAAAAAGAAAATTCGTTAACCATGTAAAAAACCGAAATTTCCTAAATTATTTCGGTTTGTAAGGGGGGAATCTACCAATCTTAAGAACAACAGATCATTTTATCAAGGCTAGCACCAGTTCACTAAATAGAGACAATATATACTAGGAGTAACAAGTCTGTAACTCACAACAACGATGAACCATGCCCTCTTCTCTATCAGAGATGATAATTGGCATCAAAGCATGCTGTTCTTTCGCAGAATGTTCATTTGGTACGTTCCCTCTAAAACGCATTTACATCACAAGGAGACAACTAATAGACAGCCATATAACCTTGCATTTTTCTCTTTCCAAGTAATAATGGAGAGAAGCAGGAAGCTATACACCTACAAAGTGGTAATGAAAGAAAAGAAAAAAAAAACTCTAAAGGGCAGAGAGAGGATAGAAAAAGAATACACGATTGTTCAAAACTTTAAGCCATCCAGTGTTGCCTCAATAGCAACGTACGCCAGTGGTGAAGTAAGGGATGAGCTCATAATTATCAATCCAATTGTATTTCTTGCAACTGTTCATGCTGCCCATTCATATCATTCACGATAATATGGACTCTTGGCAGCTCAGGGTCTTTCTTCGGCGTGTCTGCCATCAGCTTGCCGTTCCCTTTGGGTGACTCCACTGTACATTCACTTTCCATCTTTTGTGTTCCTCCCTGTTTCCCATCATCATCCACGTTGGGTGTCTCTTCCCTTTGATCATGAGTGTCTGTAAGCTTGGCATCTGTGCAGTCACTAGCATTGTTCTGTTTTCCCTGAGAAGAATCGATGCTGCCGGGTCAGTATATAACCTGGTAAAAGTATAGGTACAACCTGGGTTGCGAGAATGGAGGATTTGCTCAGAATTTGAAGTCTAACCAAGAATTCACATTGCTGCCATTTGAATATTATATCGTAATAGTTGAGATGATAGAAGTTTATACTTGTACTAGACACTAGATTGTAGTAGATATAGCTTTTATCTCAAGCACAGGGATTATCTCTATTGTTTAGTTCCCTTCCAACTGGCCAAAACTGGTGTGGCCATAGGCACTCAGGTCTTTGTCTATTGGTCAGGGTAAGTTACCTTGCTCTTATCACGCCAACTCAGTGAAAATGGTCCAAGTAAGTTTATTCTTTTAGGCTGTATCTCCTCATCTTGCACAGATTCTCTGCAGGCAAATAACAAACCCAGTAAATATCAACATTGGGATAACAAAAAGTATTTAACTCTTTCTTTCAGATGGGAAATTAAGTAACTCAAATTCACTATCACAGTAATAAACTTTGCTAATCTTGTGGTGGGGAATCAAACTTTTACAGCAGAGCTGCCATAATTGCACATTAGGAACCTTATATAGACAGCACCAAAAAAGTTCAGAAGTTCCGACAGTATCAAGAATAAGATCTGTAAATCAACATGGATGTGTTTCCAGGTTTAAGCAGAAGGCTGCCTGGTAGTACAAACATCTGAAGATGCAAGACTGAGTACCTTGGAGAAGGCAAAGGGGAAAATGCTTTCTGCTGGCTAGACTGGTATTGCAATGTGGCCTCCAGCATTGTTTCTGCCATTACAGCTCTGTTCTCCATTTGCGCAAATGAAGCCATAGCTTCCTCATACTTCTCCTGCACACGTGTCGTGATCTTAGTGAGTGTATAATATAGTAATAAGGAATACGGCAATCATAGAGCTGACTTCATTGCATGTCAATTCTGACAAATCAATCATTATTCCCATATTGACAAGAAATGAAGTATGCCTGAGCCATCATACCACGTTTCCTCTCAGATTCCCCAGTGGACATGTACCGAAATATAATACAACGATTCAACTCAGGGCATAGCAAATCTACTACTCCCTCCGATCCATAGTAAGTGTCGGAAATTTAGTACTAAGTTTTACAACTTTTGTACTAAGCTCCCGACACTTATTATGGATCGGAGGGAGTAGCTATAACTGTTTCCCCAACAGGCAAAGGTTTTGATCAGGCACGAAAGAGGAACAGCTTTTAAGTTTTGAACTGCTTAGACGCCTGTTCTCTTAAATGATATCGTCAACTGTTATGCTACTTGCCAATTTACAACAGTAGATGTTCGTAAAAAAAAACTCAGGAGATTAGAGTTGATGGCAAAATCAATTAGAACTACACCGAAATCGGTAATCAAGTTAGTTAACTCAGGATATAAGTACTGTTAGCCTGGTATATTTGGCAAGGGTACTAACCAAGTTGGCTGTAGAAAATGGCCAGCTTGTATCTAATAGCCTGGTATATTTGGTAAGGGTAAAAAACCAAGTTGCTTAGAGATCTTTTGAGTGTAATATTGCAACTATTTTGAAGAAGTGTATGTTCTTTTTGGTCTAAACGTGGGTCAAAATCTGTAGTACTCCCTCCGACCCATATTACTTGTACTAAATCTGCGACAAGTGATATGGGTCGGAGGGAATAACATAGTGTCTCCATATCAATTTCTAGACACTGATGCTACACTGAACTGACCAGGATTTCGGTTAGTTCAGATGGAAATAAATGATGCCTAAGAAAACCAGAGATGGTCTGTGCAGACAATAGATCAAGTTGGCTAATGAACCTGTAGCACGTTAGCAGCGTATCTCTGGGCAGCAGCATCCTGCTCAGCAGAGATGCGTGCTTCTTCTGCATATTTCAGTTCTTGTTCCACACGCATCAGTACCTTCAATATAATTCCTTGTTAAATATGTCACAGTAGAGACTAGAAACATACATTTCCTGAAGCTATACCGACTGAGGACTGTACCTGAAACATTGCTTGCTCCTGTTCCTGCTTGTCTGATAGAGTCTGCTTTAGTTCAGATAAATCATGTTCCAACTGCTCAGCCTAAAACAAAGATGTCGTTATTTGCACAATTATTTTCTTACACGCCAACCTCGATGCTAGACTGGCAGGGGTTACAAATTGGTGGATGGTTATTACAAAACTAAGTGCATATGCTACAGAAATATTGCAGAATTTCTATCTAGTGAGATGGTTATTTGAGGTGCGTGTATTTTAGCAAATTGAAATACAAGCTTAACTACAGAACTAGGAAAAAGCTATTTCTGTGGCATAGCTGCATAGGTGTTAATGCTGAGCTATAAAGTTAAATATTACTGACAAAATGATAAGTATATCTGGCTATACCTTTGCACTTAATTGGCGTCTATTGTCTTGCTTAACCATTTCCATCAATGCTGTCTCTAGTTCATCAGCTCTGAATGGTAAAGGAATAAAAATCATTACAAAGAACACTTACACTGAGCGGAAGGTATTCCACTGCCATGAATGCACCCTGAACAAGTCATAAAGAATGTTTGCGACAAAAAGAAACAACCATATAAAGGCATCTTGCATTTCACAGTTTCAATGACTCAGAAACAATAGGTAGCACGTCACATTTAAATACTTGTGAAAGAATTCACATCTGTTCACAGGAGGCAGGTAAATAACTAGGTCAGGACATCTTTTCTTGAACATACAACTAGGTTGAACGTATATGGGTATAATAGTCATGTTAAGTGTGTCCAGGTACATGTACCCATCTCTGGCCTACTGATCATGACAAGGCTCCAGACACACTCCATCTCTTGCTACTGGGTATGTGGTGATACGTGTTAAAAAGTCCAGCCGGTACGTATGTATGTGGTGTTAAGCTTCATGCACTAGCCAACGCAACCCGAGTCAGAGACAGGCTCAACAGGCATATACGTGCCTATTCGTGGACTCCGAGGGGGCAACAACAATTTTAGGATAAATTGCGAAAGCCAGGACTCGAACTCGAGACCCTGGGCTCTGATACCATGTTAAGCTTCATGCACTAGCCAACACAACCAAAAGTCCGAACTGATGGAAAGGGCTAGGCAATCTACTTATACACTTCAACATGTGGGAATGAACATCGCCGAAGAGTCCACACATATAGCTGAAAAAATATTTCCCTGGAAATTATCTAGAGATGACCCTTCATTTGTCTGCACATGATCCCATAAGCATGCATGACTCAGAAGTCCTTTTGGTTTTGTGAGAGATAACAATTAAAATGTAGCCACTGGAAAAAAGCATAATCCCTTGTTAAGATAGAATTTTAAGACTATTTTTATGTAGTTTGGTTTGCTGGTTACGACATGCTTGTGTAGACGCAATCAAATGCCATAATCAACTAAGTCTTTCAACAGTAAGCAAACAAGAAGAATGAAAATAACTACAAATAGTCAGATTCCAGTTTCTTGTAGCTGAAACTAGGTTAGTGAAGTTTAGGTTAGCAAACAAGAAGAATGAAAATAACTACAAATACTCAGATTCCAGTTTCTTGTAGCTGAAACTAGGTTAGTGAAGTTTCAACTGTCTATGCTGTGAGATACCTGGGATTTACCAGTTTCAGAACATGTTAATGAAGAAAACTAGACCCCCAAACAGCATAAAGAAACCAGTAATATTTACTTGAACAATGACAACTATCTAAAAAGTGGAGTGGTCACATAAGATTGTTCCTTCCAGTAACCTAGAACAAACTAAAATCATCAAACGTGGAAACTGGATCCAACATGCCTAAGAACAATTGTTTCAGCAACCTGAGACAAAAATACAATCATGAATATGTAGAAAATATACCTGAGAACAGCTGATCTTCTCTCCTCTAGCAATCGGCATAACTCAACCTTCAACCAGGTGACCTGCAGTAAACAACTAACACGAATTAGCAAATTACAGCAACCACTTGTATTGTTGAGCTACTACTAAAGGTAGAAATAGAAATGACAGGGTCACAGGCTGCAACTGCTCGAGTGCATCTTTATCGGAAAAAAAAAAATACTTCAGCACAGTAGTAAAGCTTGGACTATAGGATTGAAATGGCAACCTGGTCCTTTGGATCCGGCAACGAATCAATCTCAGAATTGACTGTCAGGCCACCATACATATCATCCATGTCGCCATAATCACCCTCTTGGTTAATATCCCCATCTGCGTCATCACTCATTTGGTCTGCTGAATTATTTATCGATACCAGCGGTTCAGGCTCACGTTTGAAATTATAGAGCTTTGATGCAAGAACATTGTCTTTGCAGACACCTAGGCCTTTCGCCCTTTCTTCCATTGAAGATATAACAGATGGCCGGTGTTTGTTCCTCAGATCTTGCAATCCTGCTTCATTTACAGACTGATATCCCATGCGAGCTGTTAGGACAAGCTGGCTGCTGTCAAAAGTCGAGCCAGCTAAAGACTGCAAAAGGGTAACCGCATCACCAGCATCCTTTGTAGTCACAAGTGCAGGGCCTGCAATTAGCGCAACAAGTCAAGAATCAATCTCGGCTCAGTTCATGAGACGAATTTTTTGGGGTATCTATGAAATATGGTACAGTAATGTTTTTTTTTTGGAAAGTACGACATATGAAAAGTGTGCTTGGTACCGTAAAACTCCAGTAGGGCAAGGGCTGTCCGGAATAGCATCACACGATTCCCATCGAACAGAAGCACATCCCATACACGGAGGACTGAAATGTTCAAGCAGTACATACCAATACAGTATGTATTTGTCACTTTTTTAACACAAAGCAAATGCATGAGAATTTTATACCAGACATTCGGTGCCTATGTACAGGTGGCCAACAATAAACATAACTGATTATCAGACACCACAATATTCATAGTTCCTATGTACCCCATAGACATCAATTGTAATGTGAGAAACATGACAATGGTTGTTTTCACACTTTTTAGGGAGGGCTGAGGGCTCACTTAATCAACTTCTCCCTGACCTCCTCCTTACGAAGATTATATGGATCTGCATCATCGACTTTTGTTCTATTGCATAGATGTTGCAGTTGATATAATAGTTACTCCCTCCGTCCCAAAATAATTGAAGTTCTAGTTTTCTCCTAAGTCAAACTCCTCTAAGTTTGACCAAATTTTGTAGAAATATGCTACTATTTACTACATCCAATCTATATAGTATGAAAATTCAATGAATGATGAATCTAATAAAACTAAATTAGTGTTCTGGATGTTCATATATTTTTCTATAAATTTGGTCAAACTTAAAGTAGTTACTTAGGACAAAACTAGAACTTCAATTATTTTGGAACGGAGGGAGTTCATCAGATTAATGTTGTTCACATGTTCACTAAGAGTGATGTTGGCTTGGACTAAATCATGAGACGTCAATGAGCTTTGTTGAAATAGAGTTAGCTAAGGTAGATAACTAGAAAATGTGCTTTTAGAAGCGATAACTGTTGAAAACATATAAGTTAACACTAACCACTCTCCCAGGGAAGCACATTGGTGAAAATGGATAGAAACCATGGTCCAGTAACCCATGCAACTTCAAGGCCGAGGTAGTCCAAGTGATTTGCTGCATTGAAACGTATGTTAAGCCATGAATTATCATTTTTTTGAGTTATTAGCTAAGTGAGTCTCATCGCACCAACAATGTATATTTGTAATATGTTGCTAACCTAATTTCGGGAATTTCTCATGGACTAACTCCTCTAAAACAAGCTGATCCACCTGAATGGATACCAAACATTAATTTTGCATAAACGATTATCAAACTTGGAATTTCAAGCACTGGCATATGCAAGCTTTGCAAAGAAACAAGTACCTGTGACTCAATCATTTCTTCAGAAAAGTACCCATCAAAGTAGTCATCTATAATTCCTACCAATGTCCTGTTATACCATCAAGAGATTTAATATACTATTCAACTGAGCAATCTTGAAATATTAGAAGAAAAAAAGGCTGCAACCCTAAACCCAGATAAGAGTAGAACAAATAGTCATGGTGGACGTACCAAAATGCATTTTCTTCTGGCATCAATAGAAGTAAGAGTCCAGCAAAGAAGTTCATCGCCTACAGTATTATTCAACAAAGATATTGTTGCTATGAGAAAAGTTTAAAAAATGACAAATTGTAAACATTTGTCTACTAGATCACTGTAACACCATAATCTGAATGAGAGACCTCTACAGTCACATGCATTATATTGGAACAATTGAGTAATAGGTTTTGTGTTCAGTAGTGGTGTATGTGACTTGGAACACAACAACTTTACTTCAAATGTTATTTAGAAGCTCGAGAGAAACAGATAACTTCCAGCACCATAAAGAAAATAATGTGGGGTGGCATTAATGGATACACTTACCTGACAATAGCCAACTGTTGGATTGTGTCTAGCATAAGCCAGAAGCAAGCGTCTCAAGGCATTTCTTCCATCCTCATCTAACGCAGGATGTCCTGGAAAAGTTCTAGGCAAGTCCTATAAGAGGCCAGATGAGTCAGATTGGATTATGTTAGCTTCCCAGATGTTAATTATTAACGAAAAGGATAATACTTCTCCATGACAATGAAGACAAACGTTTACCTTCTCTATTTGCCCTTTGCACTTCTCAGAGGAAATTTCTGCAAATACTTCCGTTTTTTCATTGACACCTTCTGAGGCCAGAGGATCTGAACATCTGCTATCTTCCAGTTCACCTTCCGAAGCAACCAGACAATCATAGTACCCTTTTACTCTGCGAGCTTCGACACCAACAAAAGCTTGCCACAGCTGTCACCAGGAAAGCAAGAGACTACTGAATGAGTAGGCAAAATCCAAAATAAGAGACATAAATCGAAAAGCTATAGGAAACAACATGCTGTACCTCTCCTCTCAAAGCCATCGGCAGTCCACCATGGACAAGACACTCCAACTGATCCTTGAGGGAGTAAGTTTCTTCTTGACTCATGTTGCCAGTTTCAGCATTCGCACTATCACCTGAGTGCACTTCCTGGCTAGGGTCAACCTTATCGGCATCATAGAACTCATCGTCCGAGTCCCCTGACACCTTGGCCTCTTCAACCGTCACAGGATGGGTGGACTCCTTCGGCTGCAACCTGACAGCAGATGAATGCTTCTTCTCAACGCGCAGACCCATCATATGCTCGATGTTGCCCAGGGATGGGCGTATTGGCTTCCATGACTCGAACTTATGCGGCCCTTGGGCACTCTTCTCGTGCAACAGTTGAGAACTCCCAGCCTCATTCTCCTCAACAGAAATTGCAGCTTCGTCCACGGGCAGTGCAGCGTTCAGGCCCTGTCCAGGCGATTCGGTCCGCCTCTCCAGAAAGCTCTTCCATCTGTCAGATCTCTCCTCTTCCTCCTCCTGCAAGAATGCGTGCAGCTCGTCAAGACCAGACAATGCATAGGGTAATTCTGGCGTGTGTGTATTGTACTACCTTGTAGATGCCTGCATACTCCTTGTAACGCTGCAGGTGCTGGGGCCGCACTGCGAAGCCATAGGCGTCCCTGGTTCAATCACACAACATCAGGAAGGGAATGCTGGCATTGTTTACTGAGAAACGCACACATGAAAGCTATCTCTGGTTCAACCACACATCATCAGGAAGGAAATACTGGCACTGTTTACTAAGAAATGCACGGATGAAAGTTCGAGGCTCTACAAAATTTGCTACCAAACAATTATGCTCGGTAGAAATGACAAACTGACAATGTCGCAACTCAATTGCAGAATGGTGTACTTGGGACAATCCTAAAACTCGTGGCGACACTTCCATGGAACCCCCAGATCTTACTATCTAAAAAAAGGCAAACATCACTAAACTCCGCAGTTCACTCAATGCCCGCAACCAACCTACCTGCAAAGCACAACCTACGCTGCCGACGGTATGGGTAGGGGATCCAGAGAGGCACGCGGTGCTTCGCCGCTCGGTAACGCTGAAACAGTCCTCGGCCCATGCGTTACCCAATTCCGCACGGCATTACCCCCAGAATTTAGCAAACGAGACCCGCCCGACGCGGCGTGCCGCATCCACGCCGCGCCGCGACGCGCCGAAGCGAGATCCCCGGCAAACGAAGCATGTGGAATCGAAGCGGAAATCTCGCAGCGCACAAGGAGAAGATACTTGGGGCGAGATCCTCGGTGTAACGCCCACGTATACGCCAAAATTCGGGCGAGGCGAAATTTGGGAGTGCGCGGGCGTCGAAACCAAGCAACGCGCCCCCGAGAATCCCGAGGAGAAACCTCCGTGGCGGCGGAGGGGCGGAGGAGGCAAGTGGGGGGAGCGGGGAAAGGGAACGAACCGCTTGTGCTCGAAGGCGATGAACGGGAGGCTCTTGGGCTTCATCTCCTCCGCGCACTGCCGCGGCGGCGGAGCGGGAGCGGCGAAGTGGCGGTGACGGTGGCGGTGGCGGTGGCTTTGATCTGGCTGGCCCCCGGTTGGGTGGGGAGGAAGGAGAGCGAGATGTGACGCGAGTGGAGTGAGAAACGGGGGGGACTGGACTCGACCAGCCTCGTGGTTGGCGCCGCGCGGCTTTTCTGTTTTCTCTTGCCTTCGTCGTGGTTGGTTGCTGGACCGTGACTTGTGTCCGCCGCGACGCCCAGGCCGAGATCCCGATCCTCCGTGCACGGGCTCGGGCTCGTGTTCGTGTACGGGGTCGTGCTGCCCCGGCCAGCCGATCTGGTCCGCGAGCGTGGAGTTTTTCCTTTGTTTACGGGCAGCGTGGTGGCAGCACACCCTTTTTAATAAACGGTGAGAAGTTCCCGTGTTGCTAGTCTTTTTCTATGGTGAAAATGGAATTACACCGGCGATTTGCTTTGTGTTTGATTCGATGCTCGGAACAAAACGGCTCCCCGGTGCATTTGCATCGGTGTGGACATGAAATTCGAACAGCTTTCAAATGTTCTGCTTTTTATGTCAATCCCAAATTTCTGCACTTCCCCTACCTAGCAGACGACCGGTTACAATTCGGCAAAGCCGGATCTTTCTCCGTCCGTTGCTGCGCAAATATTGCTGCTCTCGTCCATCTTTGTACCGCCCTTGCTCAACGGTTTTTCCCGTCCGCGCCCTGACTAGGTGCTTTGGTTTTGTTCTGGGTTTTTCGCGGCTAGGATTTTTCTCTTTGTGGTCTTTTCTTTTTTTTCCCAATTTTAGTCTGTCGACGCGGTTCGTCCTATGCCTAGCGGGGACGGAGGAAAGGGCGAGCGGTGAAATCAGCGATGTGCCCATCCACCTCGATGTCGGGCCGATAGCTCCTCCGTTGCACCGCTTGCTCCGTGTTGTGCCACTTCTCAGCTCCTCGTCGTGTTTCCCAAGCTCCCCTATTGGGCATCTTGTCGTCTCTTTGTTGTGGTTGCGGCATGCTGGTCGAGTAGTATATAATGGGATAGCCCTTGATTTTTTTTTTTTTTGCCTCAAGATGGTAGTATATGGTGTCATGCTGCTCTATTTTGTCTCTGGGATAGCCCGTGATTTTGTTTGTCTATGTGGAATGGATCTAAAGATGTAGATGATGCACCCCCATCAGGATTCCTGTTGTGTTTGGAGTCTTGATTGTCTGATTGGTTCTTTGGAGTAAATCTCGGCCTTTTTTTACCACGGTGGTATAAAAATGGCCACAATCCAGGCAAACCCCTAGCTTCCATTGTGCCTCTCCCCCAACCCCGTCTCGTCTCCTTCCTAGAATCACGTCTCATCTCCCTCTCCCAATCCCCTTCTATTCCACTCCCCTGCTCCTCCGCCACACCCATCTCTTGCGGAGTAGCCGCTAGCCCATCTCCTGGTCGAGCTCGCCGAGCGGCCGCCACCTAGCCTCCTCGTTGAGCTCGCCAAGCCTCGCACTTTATCCTCTTCCATGTCGGTCGTCCTCACCTGCAGGAAGTGCACAAACCTCATCGTCTACCCACTGAGCCCCACCAATGAGGTCCTCCTTCACTCAACTTGGTTAGCAAGAGCGTCAACGAGAGGGAATCACACTGGTCTCGGGTCATCGGTCCTCACCTGCAGGCCATCTGCTGCATTTTGCACCCGCAGCCTACACCAGTGTTGCTTGGTCCCGATTCCATCAAGGAGGATGTCGATGAGCCATGCAGTTGCCTACCCTCCAATGCCTCTTCTTCTCCATCGAGGGCGTCGTGTAGTCGTCGTCATCCTCGCGTATTGTAAATGGCACTAGGGGTGGAGGCTCGACCCCTGAGGGCATCGGTGACAAGAGCGGTTACATGGTGAAATGGGAAAACCTGAATATTCTTGTGTTGTATTTCAAGCCTACTTTTTTTAACACTCGTTGATTTAGGTAGCAACTGGGATTCCGGTTAAGCCATAAGCCTAACCACCATATGTGGGCCATCGAGCTTGCCCTAACTAGATTATGACGTGGGTATATCTATTTAGCATACCCCCAATAAACCTGGATATATCGTTGTGCCAATCCAGTTCCTAGATTCTCCGACGCAACCTACATCAATTGTATCATCAACTTTGCTATCCCCATGGATGATACCGGGAAAATACCACGACATTTGGCGGCCACAATGGGGCTCATTGCGTCAGGAGTCATGGTGCAAGCGGGAACACTCTGAATACAATTCATCCTAGGACAAATCATTCGTTTAGGACACTGGATTTTATCTTCGAAAACACTGGATTGAGCTCGACATCGCCAACATTCTCATCTAGCACAGGCACACCCGTCAACATCACAAATTTTCACCAGGATGGTGGGCACAAACAATGATATCCTCTTGACGGTGCTTGAAGAAGCCTCCGACTCGGAGGAGGATGAGGAGGAGAAAGATGAAGAGGAGTTTGCACAAGTTGTATGTGCATGGGTAACGAGTGGCATTAACGCTATAGAAGCTAAAAACACAATAACAGCCACCGTGTCGGGGGGATGACCCCCGGTAGGTCAAGGTTATGGCAAATATGCCAAGATAAGATACTTGTAAACCGGATTAAAAGGCAATCCGGATTATGAAAGTTCGAGTTAAGAGATTACTAGTTGGTACGGTCCAGTATACCGGGAGGGGTGATACGTCTCCAACATACCTATAATTTTTGATGTTCCATGCTTGTTTTATGATAATACTTACATGTTTTACTCGAACTTTATAATGTTTTTATGCATTTTCCAGAACTAACCTATTAACAAGATGCCGAAGTGTCAGTTCCTGTTTTTTGCTGTTTTTGGTTCCAGAAAGGCTGTTCGGGTAATATTCTCGGAATTCGACGAAACGAAGACCAAACATCATAATTCACCGAGACGGACCAGGACACCGAAGGGGAGTCAGAGGGGAGGCTCAGGCCCCCACACCATAGGGCCGCGCGGGCTCGGGCCCGGCCGCGCTGGCCTATGGGGAGGGCGCCCTGGTGCCCCTCTGCGCCGCCTCTTCGCCTATAAGACCCCTTTCGACCTAAAAACGCGATACCAATTGACGAAACTCCGAGAAAGATTCCGAGGGCGCCGCCACCATCGCGAAACTCCAATTCGGGGGACGAAGTCTCCGTTCCGGCACCCTGCCGGGACGGGAAGTGCCCCGGAAGCCATCTCCATCAACGCCACCGCCTCCATCATGCTCCGTGAGTAGTTCCCCCATGGAATACGGGTTCTAGGCTGTAGCTAGTTGGTATTCTCTCCCCCATGTACTTCAATACAATGATCTCATGAGCTGCCTTACATGATTGAGATTCATCCGATGTAATCGGTGTTGTGTTTGTTGGGATCCGATGGATTGTTACATTATGATTAGTCTATCTATAAAGTTTATGAAGTTATTGTTGCTGCAATCTTGTTGTGTTTAATGCTTGTCACTAGGGCCCGAGTGGCATGATCTTAGATTTAAGCTCTATACTTATTGCTTAGATTTTATCTACAAGTTGTTTGCACATGTCTATGTCCGGAACCCGAGGCCCTAGAGTGATAGCAACTGGGATAACTGGAGGGGAAGGCTTAGGTATGAGGATCACATGTTTTCACGGAGTGTTAATGCTTTGCTTCGTGCTCTATTAAAAGGAGTACCTTAATTTCCAGTAGATTCCCTAGAGACCCGGCTGCCACCGGCTAGTAGGACAAAAGATGTTGTACAAGTTTCTCATTGCGAGCACGTATGACTATATATGGAAAACATGCCTACATGATTAATAATCTTGATGTTCCGTCTTAATGCTATTTCAATCCTATCAATTGCCCAACTGTAATTTGTTCACCCAACATTTGTTATTGGAGAGTTACCACTAGTGTAGATAGCTGGGAACCCCGGTCCATCTCTCATCATCATATACTCGTTCTATATGTCATTGGAAGTAGTATCAACTATTTTCTGGTGCCATTGCTCTCATATTACGCTACTGCTGTCGTGTTACTTGTTACTACTGCTCTCATATTACTTGCTACTTTCACATCACCCTCGTTGCTAGTGCTTTCCAGGTGCAGCTGAATTGACAACTCAGTTGTTAAGGCTTATAAGTATTCTTTATCTCCCCTTGTGTCGAATCAATAAATTTGGGTTTTACTTCCCTCGAAGACTGTTGCGATCCCCTATACTTGTGGGTCATCAAGGGGTATGCCGGAGCAAGGGAACTGGCAATATCTAAGCCGGAGACACTCCTAGGAAACCAAAGTCAGGAAGGATAAGAAGACAAGAGTTCGCTTTACTCCGGCCAAATCTACTTGGATCTGGCATAGCCACAACGGCAACATGTCGGCACCCTAGTCAAAGATTCCCTATGAAGCCAAAGAACACGAAGGAGCTAAGAAGGTCAGCTTTAAGCGAAGCTCTGAAGCCAAAGCAGCTTGATGACGAGAAAAGCTACCGTAGGCCGATCAAGGGGCATCACCAGACAAGGGCCGCAGAAGGGAACGTCATGCCTGAAGCTAAAGAAGCTTTATAAAGTAGGCTTAGCTAGGCATAGATTCCCTAGGGTTCCTTCCCTTGTAAGCCACCTCTCCCCTATATAAGGAGAGGGCCATCCCCCTTGTGCGGGGAGACACCTTTGTTGGCTAGTTTACCGTACACTTCATCTTCAACCTCTGGCCCTAGGCTAAGTTCGAACCTTGTAGCTCCCCGTTGAGAATCAAATACAAAGAGTATGTTGGAGTAGATCTTCCTGTTCGTGCTCTCCCTTTCTTAATCCTCCCCTCCTCCGGTCCCCTCGGTACACATCGGCCCCAAGATAAGCCTACCCATGGCATCTGTTGTATCACCATGACGACACACCGCAAGAAAACTTGTCACAAAAAGGTGTATTCCTGGTATGTTTCTGCAGGAGCTTTCAGGTGGCAACAACAAACTGTATCATCAAAACTTGGTATGTTTCTGCAGGAGCTTTCAGGGTCATAACCATCTTCTTGGCATGTATCCATGAAGTCTTTTAGCTCACAGGGAACTATTCGAGCATTGGAGCACGACTCAATCCATTCGAGGACGCCTATGCAAAAGAGAAACACCCATTCAAAAACAGAGTTACAAAATTAATCTAAAGGACCAATTAAGAGTGGACTATTAGCTCCACTTAGTTCGCACTACACACTCATCTATCAATCTATGAAAAAATAGATCAAGAGTGGAACATACCAACGTGGTCTTTAGACGCATAACATGATGATAAACAGAAAGATATGACCACAAGAGCCTCTAAGAATATAAGGCTTGTCATA
This sequence comes from Lolium rigidum, assembly GCF_022539505.1. Taxonomy (NCBI): domain Eukaryota; kingdom Viridiplantae; phylum Streptophyta; class Magnoliopsida; order Poales; family Poaceae; genus Lolium; species Lolium rigidum. The sequence goes on from NC_061511.1 coordinate 262,465,480, forward strand.
TTCTCGGTACGTGTCATGAGGAGAGTCACAAGAATGTTTTGTGGTGCTATACCCTGTAGGGTCTTCTCTCCTGGGGTGGAGCTTGAACAAAATCTCAGTGAGACGAAGCTACAAAATAAAATGCAATTTTTTTGTTGGAACACCAAATCATATGATAACAAGAAGCTGAAATCTGTAGCATTTTGAGAAACTTATATGATTAGATTGATCTTGTTCATTTGTTTGAATAGAACACAATTTCATTTGTCTAAGATTGATGCACATGCTCTTCTTAATTTTGTTGTTAAAATTCGAGCAACAGGAGAGGGGCTGCACATGAAGAGTGGGTTCTTCGGTTGGACTGCTTGTTCATTAGCATCACAATCACCTCCCTTTATACTGAAAAATGAATCAATTGTTTTGCTGTCGACCATCGTGACTTCTAACTAGACAGTGGTAGAACAAATCTATAACCGACAATTTCAATTTACTACAAAATCTATGACCTAGCTAGAAATTTCCCCAATTCTAAGATGCAAGAATCAAAAGTAACAAATCAAGAAGTGCAATTGGGACTATGGTACTAGGAAAAGAGGAAAGTACCACGGGAAACTGGGACACAGGGAGAGGATTGGCCTCATAGGCCGGCCGGAGGGTAGCTTGCAAACTGCAGTGGCGGAGGCAATTCGAGCTATGAGTGATGAGTCCGTGCTGCGGAACCTGCTTTTTTTAGGGTGTAGTCGTGCAGAGGAACCTGCTTGCTTTAAGGGTAGCAAGAGGAACCTGCTTGACTACTCGCTGGGACAAATGGGCCCTTATGGCCTCGTGGGCTCGAACAGACTACTGGGTAGCACAAAAACTGATTTTCGCTGGGGGGCCGACCGCCCAGGTTTTGCCCCCGATAAGCTCCGGCGTTGCTCCTGTGTCTATTGCAATTAACATGTACATCAAATTTACATGCGATTAGATTAGAATCTGATTGGTACAGAATCGATTTGGACATCAATCTATATATATCCTAGCTGTTGCACATCAAAACAATGGACAAAGGTGTGGAAAACCAAAGTGCCGAGCAAAATTAGAGTCTTTCTTTGGAGTTTAGCACATCACTCCATGCCTACAAAGTCAGTTCGCCATCACACGAAAATGTCAACCACGGTCGGGTGCCTTTTTTTGTGCTGCTGTGAATGATGAATGGAGGCATTCACTCAGATATTGCACAACAACGCATGTGTTTGGGCTCTGATCGACGAAGACCTCACAGAACATATGAGTATAAACCAGTGTGGAAATGCTAAAGAGTGGATTCTCTTCCTTATAGATACTCTATCACACGAGAAATTCACGGAAGTAGTGGTCTCTCTTTGGGCAATTTGGAGTGCCAGACGCAAGGCTATTTATGAAGAAATTTATCAAAGCCCCCTCTCGTTTTTTTGGTTCACCACAAACTATCTCGCAGAACTGAATATTGCACATTCGAAGAAATCAACTCGGGTAGAGTCTACAACGACTAGGATGGCTGCTACACAATCAACTACTTCCTCGCTAGCACCTCCTCTGAATTTTATCAAAGTAAATGGTGATGCTGTTGTAGTGAAACATGGCAACATAGGTGTTATTGTAGTTGTCTGTAGAGATGCAAATGGTTTATTTCTCGGTGCCTCGGACTTGGCTGTCCCTAGAATTTTCCATCGGTCCACACTAGAGGCTATCGCCTACCGTGAAGGTTCTTTTGCTAATAATAGTGTTCAAGTACATGTTTGGGTCTCTTTTTTCTCCATGATTCATCTCTAAGTCATCTTGTGCGCTTGTAAATTTGCAATAATAATAAGTCATCTAAAAAAACATATATTGGCATATACATAGTGGCATGTGGCGAGACAGGGACCACCTTATATGCTAAAAGACCCTAACATGCAGAAAATTGTTTATACCCTGGTTTATTTGCTAAAAATACCCTTGAAATTGTACGTTTTAGTACTTTTGGTCCTCCTCAATAATTGACAAGAGGAATAATTCTTTCGTCAGTGCTCCTCATTTATTTTTCTTGCCTATACATACTCCCTCCGTTCTGAAATAGTCTACATTCTAGCCTCAAAATTTGTTCTGAAATACTCTACATTCTAGCTTTTAGTCAACAACAACACTGAAAACGAGGTGGTTTTACTCTCTTTATTGGATGTTGTTATTTTCAATGTAGCTTGGATTGGTTGCTGGAATATCTAAGTAGTACTAATAAATGCACTACTAATTTGTCTCATTTTTTCTAGAATGTAGACTAAATCAGAACGGAGGGAGTACATGTGTTTTTGTACAAGATTCAGAATGATATTCTTGGTGAAAACTCGTGTAAAACTTGAACCTTTGCGTAAATTTTTCTACGCATAATTCTGACCATTGAAATTATTACTATTTTATTTTTACCCGGTGCCCCCTTTGAATTACGAACTCATAGTTCAGTGCACATATTTTGCTTGCGCTCCCCTTTTTTTGCAGCACCGTTGATATGGACAGTCACACAATATTAATTTCTGCCAGCTAAATCATCAATTGCCATTCTTGTCTTATGCGCTCAATTAATCATGCAATATATTTGCAGATATGCGCAATTAATATACCACATTCATAGTGTATCAAATCCATGGCTATTTAAATGCTCGCCAGTTCTCCTCTTCTCCACACACCATCATTGTTTCTACAGACTCATTTCAAGGTAGGATAGCCGCCGACAAGCAACAATGAGAACCAGCTTTCTCCTCCTCGCCGGCGTTGTCGTCCTTTACGCCGTTGTCGTGGCACCCATGGCGGCGGTTGGTGAGGAATGGCGACCGATCCCCAAGGTTGATGGCCCTCTTGTCCAAGGGCTAGGTAGGTGTGCGGTGGACGAGCAGAACAAGTTGACGAACTGCAGGCTCAGGTTCGTCAAGGTTCTGGGCGGCAAGGTGATGGGCGACACGTATATGCTCACTGTCGACGCGCTGCGGCTCGACGGCTCGCACAAAACATATGAGGCGGAGGTGCTCAAGCAGAGCTCTGCGGGCAAGAACACATGCAAGCTCGTCTCCTTCAGCCCAAACTGCTGAGCGGTCGGCAGATGTAGTAAGAGATCGTCGAGATTAAAGATGCAATTTTGTTATGTTGTGTGTGTGCCATCTTTTTCACGCCAATAATGAAGACTTGATTTCCATACTTTTGTTGCATTCTTAATTTCTAGGCCATGTGTCTATTACTCCATGATACGGCTGTGGCCTCCACATTATATTATGCCGCGTTATTTTTAGCACCCAAATGCAAACTATGCTAGCAAGGCAACAACATGCCATGCAGGACAAAATGAACCCTATATTTCGTGTTCCTATGCTGGGACACTATTGTTGTCCCGTATAAGTATAACTAAGAAAAATGCCAAAAAATCACTATAACTGGGGTTTCAAAAGATCACCATCACCAACGGGAATCCCTCTGTCCCGAGATATATTCTCGTTTTACTCTTTATTTTTTGGTTTTGCTGGGAGGGTTGACCGATCTGAACGGTGTAGATCATGGGATCCTACGGCTCTCGGCCCCCGGCGGGGGATTCTCTGCTTCTATTGAAATGAGTTTTTCGGGCATATCTTTTCATCTATCCGAGGATTTGATCAACATGCTCCAATTTTTAACTTTACCTGTCAGGCAAGTAATTCAAAGAAGGCACACATTAGTTTCCTCGATCTGGAGACAACATCTTTTTTTTTTTTGGATGAAGGGAGACATACATACGCGCGCACATGCATGCCATCTCGCAGTGTTACAATGTGTAGAACTGTAGATGATGCAAGCCTGTCGTGAAACAATCACTTCTCCTCGTGCCCCGCGCTGCCGCCTCCGCCGCGGGCCTCGCCGCGTTGCTCCTGGTCGTCGAAGTAGTCGTCCCTAACGTTGCCGACAAGCATGAAGCACACGAGCCAGAAGAACGAGGCGTCGAGGTTGACGAACGCCGCGCCGCCGAACATCCCGGTCTTGGCCGTCGGGCAGGCGTAGCTGAGGTCGCGGTGCACGTTCCGGACGTGGTGCACGGCCTCCGTCGCCGTCGCCCACACCGTCATCGCCACACCGGCCACCGTGACGCCTCTAAAAAGGGATACGAATTAACTTATTACTGACAGCACATTACGTATGTAGCATGTACCATGCGGTTCTTGATCGATTACTTACATGGCGAGGTGGAAGAAGACGTGGAGCAGGGTGTAGCCGAAGAGGGCCTTCCTCGGGATGGGCCGGCCATTGTAGGGGAAGAAGACGGAGACGGCGCCGATGCCGGCGCAGCACGCGGCGGCGAGCGCCGAGAGGACGCCAAGCGCCACCGTCGGGTCCGGCGGGAACCGGCAGACGACCACGCCCGCGCCTCTGATCGGCGTCCCGTACGGCGGCTGCGAACAAAAAGAATTCGTCTCAGGCACGCGTTGCTCCGCGATAGCTACGGACATCATCATCCGCATGCGCACGTGGGACATGGCAATGCCGTAGCACTGGAGCAAATGAATTAGTACCTTCTTGAGCTCGGCGACGATGGCGAGGACGAAGGAGAGCACGCCGAAGAACGCGGTGGCCGCGCCGAGCTGCGTGCTCTGCCTCAGAGCCATGGCATCGATCGATTTCTCCCTACTGTCCTATCTCGCCACCCCGTGCCCCGGACTCCCCGTCCCAATTGGATTACCTGATAATCAAACCGGACTTGCTGAGACACGCATCATCTGGAGGCCACATTAGCCACGACGCAAATGCGTGTTTCTGGGACGCCATTAGGGATGCCAATTGGGTTGCAAGCCAGGATTACACCAGCAATGTGCATTGTAGCAGATATCATGAAGAGGGGAATTTTCACAGGCAAATGTTCAGAATTGTTCAATTGATTGCTTTTCCCCTTTACCTGTGGGAGGTGTCCAACTGAGCGGGTAAAATTGCTGGTCACCAAGGCCAACCGATAAATAGGCAATTGTTCTCCTACTTTTGGACTTATGGTGTTGCAGAAATGGTTCAGACTTCTGCTCCAGCCCACGAACAGAGGAGGAGTTCTTGTTACTACTTCTGGCTGGTACCAAAAGAAGTTGATGGGCGGTGACTTCTGCTCCGAGAGAAAAATAAGTGCAATGGTATTTGGCTAGCTGTTTTGGAAACGTACTTGTGGTTTAGGGTATTGTCAGAGGCAAAGTTCAGAGCAAAAAGTACCGAAAAATTCCGTCGCCGGGACTTGAACCCGGGTCTCTCGGGTGAGAGCCGAGTATCCTAACCACCTAGACTACGACGGATTTGCGTATTATTCTGAACTATTATTAATCTGAACTATTATTTATAACACATGTGCACATTGGGGCCTACCGTTAGCTTCCAAAACTGATGCAGAACGACGTGAAAGATTGGTGCGCAAAGTAAAGAATGACGAGTGTCATAACCTAAACAGAACGGCGCCATGAAAGCAGATGAGCAATCTCGCTCGGAGGATGTGTTGCAAGATTGCTCCAAGGAAGAACCAAACCGTGATATGAGTCAAACGATTGACAAATTGGTGTTATATGAAGAGAGAGCCATGAGCACTTCCTCCCATGTGTGGCCATGATGATGATCCAGATGCTTGGAAGTTTTTTTTTTTTTTTTTTGAGGAAGTTACCACGCATACATTAATCAACATTTGGTTACAACGCAGCAACAACACGAACAACCCAGAAGCACCAGCTGGGCCTACATTTTGCACAAAAGACCTTGCGAAAAAAGAAAATTACATTGAAGCCCTGAAGATCTCTGTGCAAGACGCCGATGAGCATCTCCCGCCGCCGCCGCCGTCGAAGACACCGGAAGGGAAGGAGAAGGAATCCACACACCAAAACTCGGAGGAGCACCCTCGCAGACACCGCTGCTTTGTGGACCTCAAACCGCACCCACCGCGCCCGGCGGGATTGCCTCCTTTGGGGAACGTCGGCCGGGGAGAACCCCGTGCTCATCCGAGTCGCCACGCCACCGGAGCCGATCGACAAGGTCGATGGAAAACCAGCGCGTCGCCCGCCCGCAGCCACACAGCCCGCGTCGGCCAAGCCAGTCTCTGGATCCTGCCGGCAACTAGTACCGGCGATACTCCTATACAAATCCCCTCGCACCCCACGCCGGAGATGGAGAAGACGCCGGCGAAGAGGGAGCGGAGAGAGGGGAACAAAAGTCCCCAGCCGAGCCGCCGCCGCCACCTCAACGACTCCGCCTGGACACACACACAGGCTGGCCAGATCTTCGATTGACAAAGGCAGACACCACCTCACCAACCTCAGATCTGGAGGCATATTATTGAAGCCCGCCACCGCCGCCGCCGGAGCAGAGAAGCAGGGAGGGCATACTCTAGCACCGAAGACTGTACCTAGTCTACTGCTATACAAACCCGGACGCCGGATCCGGCCACTCCTCCACCACCGACGAGCACGAGGCCCTCGGGACGGAGAAGCAGCCGGAACCGGCGCCGGAGAGTTGGTCGCCTCTCTGGTCGCCTCTCTCAGTTACTGTGGAGAGAGATAGGGACACCCCATGTCCAGTTTGTTGGGTGGACGGTGCAACAGATGCTTGGAAGTTGGGATGTCCTCATGAAAGCATGCATAAATCCCTACTCCAAGAGTAAGATCACTTTCTCGACTGCAGTATGACAGATCTAATACTCAGTTAAAATTTAAGCTAAGTGAAACTAAAATCTCGACACTTATTGCGGATCAGACGGAGTAAACAAACTTGGTGTGGTAAATGCCGATATATTTTCCGACAAACTCGATCATAGTTTGACTTTCGCAAATCTAGAACTTTTATTACTTTCTCTGATCCCGTTTAATTAACTTAGAGTTAGTGTGAAGTTGTACTAAATCTGATTCAAGTAAAAGGGACGGATGGATTATTTCTCGTGGTTCTAGTTTAAATTTGACTAAAACCACGACAAGTAATCCCTTCGTCCCATTAAATTTGAATATATTTAGATACTAAATAGTATCTACAACCTCAACATGTTTCATGAGATCGAGGGAGTACTATGGATTGGAAGAAGTATAAAAAATTGGTCTACCCTGCTTAGGAAACTTAAATTATTTGATGCGTGGAAATCTTAATCGAGAGTATCAAATCTGGAATTTATGCATCAACATTAGATTTTTGACCGAAAGTAAATGTTTTCATTCGTACCGAAACCTCCAAAATTTGATGGAATTTGACTAAAATTGAGAGATCCTGGACCCACACAAGAAGGCGCGGCCGTAACCAAATCTGGCCGACGAACACGTCACTCGGACTATACGAACTGTTCCCACTGCCACCGCAGCCGCGACACTGCTCGCACCGATCTCGCCATGGCCGAGCTGCGGCACGCCACGGTAGCGGCGGCGGCGGCCCGCGCCTCCAGCTCTCCGGCGAAGCGCGACGCGGAGGCGGCCACCTCCGCCTCCTCCCCGTTCCTCCCCTCCCCCCGCGGCGCCGGCGACGGCGGCAAGGACGGCGCGCTCCGCTCCTCCCCTCCGCTCCACCAGAGGTTCCCCCTCCCCGGCCCCGTCCGCGCCCTCCTCGCGCTCGAGGACCCGAGGTCGCCCTCCGCCCCGACCTCCTACCGGATCCTGCTCGCCGTCCTTGCCTGCCTCGCGCTCGCAGCGCTCGTCTCCGCCCCGTCCGTCTGGTCACGCCTCGTGAGTCCTTCACTCCCTTGATCCCATCAACCTTCGTTGTGCTCCGTCGGAATCCCTGATAGCTGATGCTTATAATACTCGTCTCTTCATTGGACCTTTAGAACGCGCCCTACCTGTGCCGCAAGGATGGGATTCGGCTCCAGTGCCCCGGGGTAAAGTGATGTTGATTTCAGCCTGCATCTGGTTCTGGGGGAATGATTTTGCGCCCATCTGTTTTGACGTTTGTTTGTTTGCCTTGGTGTAGGTGAGCGGCCGGGGCTCTCTGTGGGAGAATCCGCGTGTTGCGGCAATGTCTTGGAAGCCGTGCGCTGAGCGCCGCAGCAATGAGATCTCAGGAAAGTACAAAATTGATCAAACTCTCGCAAAATTGCTAACTGCTGTGAAAGATGTTTCATAACTTCACAGCCATGTCCTTTCCATGTATATTGATACTAATGAAATGTCGTTATACTGCTCATGGCTAACTAAAATTTGCTAAAAAACCATGTGGCGGTCACGCCTAAGTAACTCAAACAGTTGACCTGCTAGACATGGTATAGTTGTCTAGAAGAAATCCCACAGTTTGTGTACTAAGTTGGCTGGTTGGAGAAGCAAATAACCTTTTTTGTTTTTCCTGGGAAAATGGATAGACAGTTCTCTACATAGCCCGACTCAGATGAAAGTATATGGGCACTCATCCTATGTTGATGTTTACCATCTTATAGCTTAAGAAACATGACAAACATTCACTTGAAACCTTGGTTGCATTCTGACAATTAGCGATGTTGTCTATTTCTCTCTACTATTCTGCAGATCTTGTGTCAGAGAATGAAACTTCTGGCTATATTTTTATCCACGCTGAGGGTGGATTGAATCAGCAACGGATAGCTGTACGTATGTGCTCTATTCACACTATCTGCCTTTTGAATTCTCCTGCTTTAACAACACATGATTTTTTTTTTCAAGCTTGAACTTCGACTGAATCTATTGGCTTATGCAGATTTGTTAACTTCTCGTGCCAGATTATTTATGTACTAAATGCATCTTGACTACGTTCACTATTTAACTGTGCTAGATGATGAATTTGCAGATATGTAATGCTGTCGCAATTGCTAAGATAATGAACGCTACACTTATTTTGCCTGTTCTGAAGCAAGATCAAATATGGAAAGATCAAACGTAAGTGATGAATAACATTTCATTTTTTCCGAATCCTGCTTGTTTACACCTGTATGTATCAATTATGTTAGCTTTTTTTTGCAAGTCTTTAATATTTGACAACCTTCATGTTTCTATTCAGGAAATTTGAAGACATCTTTGATGTAGATCATTTTATAAATTATTTGAAGTATGATGTGCGCATTGTTCGAGATATTCCTGACTGGTTCACAGAAAAGGATGAGCTGTTCACCAGTATAAAGTTAGTTGCTCCGTTTCACCTTTTCATCTGTCTTAGCTTCTGTCAAGTTTAAAAGCTTGATAAACACATTAATGATATTAATTTTGGGAGCACTATTTTCTTTCATATTAAAATAGACATTAACATGGCTAAGGAGGGAATAATTACTCCTAGAGAATATGTCTATGAACAACAAACCAACCAGATGACTTCTGCTGCGTGGTTTAGCTGTGTAGTTATCTTATTTGCAAACTTATATATGCATACATGTATGTTATACTGTTATGAAAGAACTTGTTAGTCCATGCAACTCAAGTTGTATGTGCTTTTAAACCTCATTAATGGCTTCCCAAGTCTGCTTGTCCAATTCAAATTATCACTATTGGATTCTGAGAGTTTTGTGGGTGCAAGAAAATTGTATTGCTGGGGCATTGCAATGGTTTCTACTTCTCCTAAGTTCTCTTTGTTTCCTATCATTTCTTCCTCTTAAATGGGCATTTGTATCAGTGCTTAGATTATGTTGCTAAGCTGGTTGATACTGTATTACTGTTATCCCAGTTTATTATAGCAGTTCAAACCACAGTAGCAGCTGTCATATGTGTTATTCATGATTGGTTGTCACTTGTGCGTTTCATGGCATGATAGTTTGCTGGCTGATACCTATAGTTTTTTCTACTTGCGAACTGTCTGATATCAACATTTCATCCATTTATCATTTGAACAAACATTTAACCCATCTATTCTGCCCTGTCCACTGGGTAAGATATTTTCCTAGTGGTTGATACTTCGTTCATTTCAGAACCACTACCATTGAATGTTTGGCGAATATCAGTAATGCTGCAAAATGGTGCTAATCTATATATTTAGTTGCATGATTACATTAATTTTCTTTTCTGTGTGAGGTAAAATATATTTGTTTCTTCTTGTTGCATATGTTGTTTTGCTTACGTGCAACACAAACATATTATTAAACTTAATTGTAACTTTTCTTATTATTTATGCTGATTTTAACAGGCGTACTGTAAAAAATATTCCAAAATATGCATCAGCGCAGTTTTACATTGACAATGTGCTTCCAAGGATCAAAGAGAAAAAGATAATGTCTATCAAGCCATTTGTTGATAGGTTGGGGTAAGTGTTAATACTAGCATTTTGTGAATATATTTTCATGGTTCTGTTCTGTTCATATATCTTGAAACTTGTATGTAATTTGCACTAAGTTTCACATTAGAGTCTTTCATGTGCAAGTTTCACACAGGTCTATTGCTTGCCGTTTGGTCACTTTCTAAGTTGTGACTTATAGCTATAGTGTAATGTGAGCTTGCCATTTCAGGTACGATAATGTTCCAATGAAGATTAACCGACTCAGGTGTAGAGTTAATTATCATGCCTTACAGTTTCTACCTGGCATTGAAGAAATGGCTGACAAGCTGGCAACGAGGATGAGGAATCGAACTGGCAATGTAAATCCGTACATGTAAGCATGGTTATAGATTAACTTGCTTGAGGTTGACAATTTGTTTTTACATATCTCACACTCAGTTATTCTTGCTTTTGAAGGGCTCTTCATCTTCGATTCGAGAAGGGGATGGTGGGTCTATCATTTTGTGATTTTGTTGGAACTAGAAAGGAGAAAGCAATGATGGCTGAATATAGACAGAAACAATGGCCAAGACGCTTCAAGGTGATGTTGATGTTCTGATGTGAATTGTCCGTTATGTGGAAATCAGATAATCATATGAGCCTGAAGAGGAGTGCTTAAATATACTTTCTTCTCTTGCATGCAGAATGGATCTCACTTGTGGCCTTTAGCATTGGAAAAGAGAAAAGAAGGCCGCTGCCCACTTGAGCCTGGGGAAATAGGTTTTATTCTGCGTGCAATGGGATATACGAAGGAGACTCAGATATATGTTGCATCAGGGCAAGTGTATGGTGGAAACAATAGAATGGCGCCACTGAGGAATATGTTCCCCAATTTGGTAGGTGCTTTACCGCAAATCCTGTTTGTTGCTTTTGTATTGCCTTCATATGGACATAGTGCAAAACTACAAATTCAGAAAGGAAAATAGTAAGAATAGTTGGGAAAATTTCACCTGTAGAGTGGATTTTTTCAAGAATCATTTAACCAGCCTTGCTGCACTGGATAGTTGGACAAATTTCAGGAATGAAAATAGTAAGAATAGTTGGGCAAATAGTAAGAATAGTTTTGGAACCACCAGCAGGTGTTTTTTTTTTTGAAGATACAACTGATCTATTTTGTTTTATTGCAGGTCACCAAAGAAGATCTTGCAAGCAAGGAGGAAATAGAGCATTTCAAGAAGCATGTAACCAGCCTTGCTGCACTGGACTTTCTGGTTTGCCTGAAGTCGGACGTGTTTGTCATGACCCATGGTGGCAATTTCGCCAAGCTGATCATCGGCTTCCGCCGCTACATGGGGCGCCATAGGCTCAAGTCTATCAAGCCGGACAAGGGGCTCATGTCTAAGTTCTTCGGTGACCCTTACATGCCATGGGCAACTTTCGTGGAGGATGTGATGATCACTCACCAGACACGAACTGGCCTCCCTGAAGCCACCTTCCCACACTATGACCTCTGGGAAAATCCTCTCACCCATTGTATGTGTAGAGCTTAGATTGTAAACTACAGGCCATTGTCCATAGCTTAATTAATCAGTTTGTTACAGTCCTTTAAAGCTGTAACGTAAGTTTTATATAAATATTTGTTACCACTTCCAGTTTTCTCTGTGTAGAGTTCTTTCACCTAGAACTACATGTCAATGAAAAGTTCGATTGCTGTATATCCGTTTCAAAAAAAAATTGGTGCATAATTGAACAAATAATTTTCATTTCCATTAAGCCCAAGGGCGTTGTTAACTTACTATTAGAGTTTTCCCGCTGGTTGTTTCTCCTGAGTGTATGAAACCTTCCCGACACTTTGCGGAGTGTCCTTTAGGGGACACTTGGAAAACAACCTTTTTCCTGCCACCTTGTGTTGCGCCAACATTGTTTTCCAGCCCATGTTTTCCGAGTGTATACTGGAATGCACTTGTCAGACCATGCTTCTCACTTCTGTTTCCCCCCATTTGTCAGGACTCGTGCCCCTAGAACATAAGATAAGACGAATATAGAAATAGCACTCTACTATTTCAGAACAAAATTTCATCGAAGTTTGAAACACAAGTTCAAAGTATGGTGAAGTGCAAAATTCATAATGTTTAAATCTCAGTGAAACAAACTGTTTCGCAATAAAATTTCACCATGTGTCATCAAGTTTCTCAAAGTTTCATTAGGTTTCTAAAGTCAATTTTCAAATATTATCAAAATATATTTAATGTTGGCCTTCTTTTGAAGCTCTCTTCAATATGAACTCAGATATTCAAACGGTTATAGAATTGCACTTTTTGTTCAAAACCTACAGAAGTTTCAAAATGTGAAAGGAGAGAGAGAGTGAGATGACATAATATCCCTAAAATATGAAAAAAAATAGGAGGGTGGACCATGCACGGGATGTCTCGTGCATGGGACAATCACTCTCTCCCTTTGCACTGCCATGAAAGCACCAACTATATCCGAAATTGCATGGGTGAACCTGGGAGCAAGCGCACGCTATATAAAAAAAATATAATAATTCAGAAAAAAGGTCAAAAAAATTCAAATGTTTTTGAGAATCAAAGATGATCATGTATTGTACTCGTATACGAAAGATTCACCATGGAATAACTTCTCTTGTTTCCTGGGTGAAAAAAAACAGACTTGAAGGTCCTATATTAAAGTACTATTCACGCTATATTCGTCATAGATTTGTTATTTTTTTGCCTGAAGTCAATGTGAAACATTTTTTGGCCAAACAAATTTATACGAGTACAATACTTGATTATCTTTGATTCCCAAAAGGATTCGAATTTTTTTGACTTTATTTGAAATTACTACATTTTTTAGAGTATATAGGGTGCGCCTGCACCCGAGAGCCAAAAGTCCGGATCACAACTATATCATGCTTCCTTACTTCCAAGAATAGAGCTTGATCAATAAATGTCAAAAGGCCATCGTCCATGCTATTTTTCAATTTACTCCTCACTAGGCTTATTGCCAAAAAGAATCTTTCAACACTCGCAGTAGAAACCGGTAAGATCAGCACCAACTTCAGAAGTAAATACACCAAATCATAAAGCACATATTTTTGGGTTTCATAGAGAGCTCACCACGTATCATCTTTTTTTCATATCATCAATAAATGCGCCAGGTTGGAATTCAAGCATTACAAAATCCACGGTTTATATGTTCTTGTCATAGAATTCGGCAAGTCTGATAACTTTGCTAGTATTACAAGATGCAAAATGACCCGTTCAAACAAAAAGCAAATGAATTGATGGGACTCAGAGATGAGATGCAAATAATTAGGAAAACGCTTCTCATCCGGCGACCGATCCGGGGAAAAGGATCGGTCGCTCGGTTCCGCGTCCGCGCTGGGCCGCGATTCCCTTGGCTTGCCTGGTATCTGGCCCATTAGTGCCCACACGTTCGGCCCAGCACTCAACACACATAGAGACCAATTGCTGGTGCATAGAGACCAACTGTTGGCCCAGCACTCAACGTTCGACCTGATTTTTTTGTTGTATTCCTATGTGAATTTTTGTAACGATAGTTGGTGTTTTTTTTATTGTAATTCAATATGTACCAAATTTAATTTTGCTTGACCACTTTGCAGTGTTTGCAAACATATATATTTTTGTTTTAATCGTTTCTGACTTTTGTACAAATAGTTGGTGGATTTTGTTGTAAGTATGTTATCTACCTCTCCACATGGCATGACTTTTGTTATTAACTATTGTTGTAAATATGTTACTGATTTGTTGTAAAGATTCTTCTTGCATGGAAAACTGACTATTATTGTAAACACCCAAATAAAAAAGTTGTTTTTGTTGTTAATTATTATTGTAAATATATTGATAGTTTGTTGTAAATGTATGTACGGTACATATAATGATTAGTGCTGAATTTGTATGTAAACGCACAATCATTTTTATTTTTGTTGTAATACGTTGCATCTTTTGTGAAAATAGCCAGTGATTTTTGTGGTAAATCAATCTATAGCAAAAATATTGTTGTTTAACCTCTTTCTGTAACATTTACTTTAAAAAAATGATGTGTCCCTATTTTGTTGTAATATCGAAAAAAATAGTACACACAGTGAGAGGTTTTTGTTGTAAAACTCTCTGTTCTAATAATAAATCACCATGGTGGCGTTTTATGTGAATATCAAGATAGTTAGGGGCAGCATGATATACACGTTGTGGTTTGGTGGGACTGCGGGTTGATTTCTCGAAACTTGAGGTGCTAAAATGCAAAACGTTTGCTGCTGCGATCTAACGGCCGGGACCACTACCGATTTTATCAGCCCGGTGACCGCTGCCCAAATAATTAAGCAGCTCCATATTAACCTCATCGAACCTATTGTTAAGCTCTTGGATAATTTGATCAACGACTGATCATCATTTGACATATCCGTTGTATCTACGGTTTTGGGCCTGGGGCGTCTTGGCAACAAATGGCATCCACCGACCACCCACCGGCACTCACGTACAGCGGTTCACTCACAGGATCACAGGCTTCACAGCTGGGCAGGGCAAGGCAGACTCGCTTGGACGGCACGGCCACAGGATACCGGTGCGCCACGGCGAGGTCCGTGGCCACCTGCTTCCCAAACGAAGCCAGAAGAACAAACAGAGACTCGGCGTTCTTCCACGCCGAGCGGCCGAGCTCGCTCGCCCGGCCGGGCCGCGCGCATGCAAACGCAACGGCTATAATTGGCACGTCCCCTCTCCGCAGTACGCGCCATATTTTCTCCTCAATTTCTCCTCTCCTCCCTTCTCCTCCCGTCTCATCCCTTCCAAATTTACGCCCGCCCACCGGCAGCCTCGCGTCGTTGTGCAAAATAAGCTACAGGCGGTGGTGGTGCGCCTAGCTAGGGTGCGCAGTACGCGCGTGGTGTCACCGCCGGTGCACGTACGTACGCGATGGAGTCGTCGTCGGCGGGGTACGTGGACGTGCCGCTCGGCAACGAGCCGGAGCACCAGCATCAGCCGCCGCCGGCGACGACGGGGCCGGTGATGAGGAAGCAGCCGTCGCGGCTGGCGTCCGGGATGAAGCGGCTGGCGTCGAGGGTGACCTCCATCCGGGTGCCGGACTCCGTCATGGGCCTCAAGCGCTCGCACTCCAGCGCGCAGCCGGCGCTGCGTGGCCTCCGGTTCCTCGACAAGGCGTCGGCGGGGAAGGACGGGTGGAAGTCCGTCGAGAAGCGGTTCGACGACATGAGCGGCGAGGACGGCCGCCTCCACCAGGAGAACTTCGCCAAATGCATCGGTACGTACGAATTACGATCGAGCGGCTGTCACCTCACCTTGTTGCTTCCTGCGTCCGCGATCTTGATGCTCCGACGCCGACAGCGGTAGCCTTCTTTCGAGCGGTGACAGTGGTTAGCTTGACGGTTCGGTAAAGCATCTTTGCATATCCGTGGAGTTTCGTTTCGTTTCAAAAAGAGCAGATTCCAATGGTGTTTCAATCGATCATTAAACGGTGTCAAATAATCACATCAACGTACAATTCGTGAGATACAATATACTATTTTCTAATTTAACCAGCCACGTTGGTTGTTCAAGACTGTAATAGTTTATCTGAACAAAGGGCGTTCGTGCATGTCGATTATCGACATGAATTATTCGGTTCCTTGTAACTCTCAGACGGTCTTTAGTTTGTTTTACACAACAAGAACAATAAACCAAAAACAAGATCATTGCACATACTTACGGCTGCAGTCTATAAAACAGACATGAAAATACCAGTGTATCGTGGAAACTGGCTCTTACTCTTAGAATGCAGAAACTGAACCTCTAAGCCCAGAACTGCTCTGCTCCTTGCAGGCATGGCGGATTCCAAGGAATTTGCAGGCGAGGTCTTCGTGGCGATGGCCAGGAGAAGGAAGATCGATCCAGACCAAGGACTTTCGAAAGAACAGCTCAAGGAATTTTGGGAGGAGATGTCTGACAATAACTTCGATGCACGGCTACGGATATTTTTTGACATGTAAAGATCTACCTTCCTTCTTTTCACTGGCAAAGCTTACTTCTGGCATCTTGATGAGATTGTTTTGCAATCAGGTGTGACAAGAATGGTGATGGAAAGCTCACAGAAGATGAGGTTAAAGAGGTCAGTAGCGTACCATCTCTGAATCTGCCCGCCCTTCTCCACATTCCACGGTGCTTCTATAAATTTCAGTCTTTACTTCCATATACAGATTATCGTGCTCAGCGCCTCAGCAAACAAGCTCTCGAAGCTGAAGAAACATGCCGCGACCTACGCCTCGCTGATCATGGAAGAGCTGGACCCTGATGGTCGCGGTTACATTGAGGTGACAGGAAATGAAAAACTTCTCTTCTTCCTGATGCAGCAAGCGCATACACAAATATATGCTCATGTTATGTCCTGATGCAGATTTGGCAGCTGGAGAAGCTACTCCGTCGGATGGTAATGGCTGAGGGAACACAAGATCAGATGGACCAGGCGTCAACAAGCCTTGCGAAGACAATGGTTCCTTCCAGTTACCGGAGCCCAATGCAGAGGCGTATGACCAAGACTGTTGACTTCATCCATGAGAACTGGAAGAGGATATGGGTCATTGCATTGTGGGGAATCGTCAACATTGCCCTCTTCATTTTCAAGTTTGTGCAATACAGGAGGCGGGAGGTCTTCGACGTGATGGGCTATTGTGTCTGCATCGCAAAGGGTGCCGCTGAGACAACCAAGCTGAACATGGCCCTTATACTGCTCCCGGTGTGCCGAAACACATTGACAGCGCTCCGATCAACTGCTCTCAGCAATGTCATACCATTTGACGATAACATAAACTTCCACAAGGTACATATAAAGTGGGCTTCCGTGCCATTTCTAGGACTGCATCTTGTGACAATGGAACCATCATTTCCCCGCATCTAATGATCACGATATATCCAGGTTATTGCACTGGCAATTGCAATTGGAGCAGGTACTCATACACTTGCTCACCTGACCTGCGACTTCCCAAGGTTGGTCTCGTGTCCAAGTGACCAGTTCCAGGAGAAGCTGGGGCCCTTCTTCAACTATGTTCAACCAACATGGGGATCACTGTTTGCAAGCACTCCAGGATGGACTGGCATCCTCCTGATCCTCATAATGTCATTCTCCTTCACACTGGCGACACACTCCTTCAGGAGGAGCGTCGTGAAGCTGCCGTCGCCGCTGCACCACCTTGCTGGCTTCAATGCCTTCTGGTATGCCCACCACCTGCTGGTGTTTGCATATATCCTCCTGGTGATGCATTCCTACTTCATATTCCTCACTAAGGAGTGGTACAAGAGAACGGTATTTTTCCTACATCTATTTGGCAAGAGTAGTTGTTTTCTGAATTTAATATTTATGCATAAAAACTCAAATTGCAATTTTGGATGTGTTTACACAGGGATGGATGTACTTGGCAGTTCCTGTTCTCTTCTATGCCTCCGAGAGAGCTACCAGAAGAATTCGCGAAAAGAATTACGGAGTGAGTGTCATCAAGGTAAGCTATAGATTATACATGAATACCACGCATAAGGTGTTTTCTTCAGTACACATTCTAGATTGCAAGTGCCACAGGAGAACTGCTCATTAATGATCCAAAATGTGTCCTGCAGGCAGCAATATACCCAGGAAATGTGCTCTCTCTTTACATGAAGAAGCCAGCAAGTTTCAAATACAAAAGTGGGATGTACCTCTTTGTAAAATGCCCAGATGTGTCGCCTTTTGAATGGTACTTTCTCATCATCTTCATTTTCCAGCTCATGAATTTTCAAAGGCTTTGGCTTCAGAATTTCTTCAATTTTTGCAGGCATCCCTTCTCCATCACTTCTGCACCTGGAGACGATTATTTGAGTGTACATATCCGAACATTAGGTGACTGGACAACAGAACTAAGGAATGTATTTGGGAAGGTCAGTAGAAAAAGAGAGACAGGGAGTGAGGGAGGGGAGAAAAATACAATTTGTTCAAGATTAACATGAGCTTACACTGTATTTATATTAGTTAATTGACGAAAGGTATAATAATTCATTCAGGCCTGTGAAGAAGAAGTTAGTTCCAAGAAGGCCACACTTTCAAGACTTGAAACCACAGTCATAGCAGAAGGTCGGGGAGAGGATACTAGGTGAATGTGCCTTCAGTTTTTTTGAAGGAATTGCTCGAGAATATGTTTATTGCACTAACCTTGGTGACTTGGCTTTGTTCATCTAGGTTTCCCAAGATCTTCATAGATGGCCCTTTCGGTGCACCTGCTCAAAATTACAAGAAATATGACATTCTTTTTCTTATTGGGCTTGGAATCGGTGCAACTCCGTTCATCAGCATACTGAAGGATCTCCTGCACAACCTTAAGTCCAGTCAAGTAAACTTCTCCAGCTGTTACTGGAAATTCTTTCTCATACATGAGTACAAATGTAGGATTAATAGAATGAGTTGGATTCAACAGGAGATGCAAAGCATGCAGGACGAGGAGTCAGGCGGCACCTTTAAGAGCAATGGGCCAAGCCGAGCTTACTTCTACTGGGTTACTAGGGAACAGGGCTCCTTTGAATGGTTCAAAGGTGTCATGAATGAAGTTGCTGAAAGCGATCGTGATGTACTACTCAACTCTAACTGCTTCAGTAAAGAGGAACTTCACTTTTTCACTATCATTTCCATAACAAGAAAGTAACATAATCTCTCGCTATACAGAATGCAATCGAGATGCACAACTACCTGACCAGTGTGTATGAGGAAGGCGATGCAAGGTCAGCTCTGATTGCCATGGTTCAATCCCTCCAACACGCAAAAGACGGTGTGGACATCGTATCGGGCAGCAAGGTTTCCCCCTTCTCACTGCCCCTGTTAACCTGCAGATAGATTCAGATACGTCATGGTTTTAACCTTTTCTGATCACTATTTTCGCAGATCCGGACACATTTCGCAAGGCCAAACTGGAGAAAGGTGTACTCTGATTTGGCCAATACCCACAAGAACGCTCGTATAGGTGAGTCACATCTGATCAAAATTCAAGTGCAGGATCATGCTTTACACTTTAACAGCACAGAGATACTAAAGTGTTGCATAAATCCACAGGTGTTTTCTACTGCGGATCTCCAACGCTCACAAAAACACTCAAGGACCTTGCAATAGAATTCAGCCACACAACAACAACGCGGTTCCATTTCCACAAGGAGAACTTCTAAGGTCAGGAAAGAAAGAAATTTGGTAGCGTCCTAGCATCGTGTAGCAGCTCTAGCTCTGCAAGTGTTGCCGGGAGCTGGGGCACATATTGGTGTACAAACTACATGGAGTTTAAAGTATGTGGCATTAGTTAGCGCTGCTTCCGTGCATAGATAGGAGGAGGAAATTCATGTATTTTTCTTGTTTCACCAGTCAGATTGCTTCTTAGAAAAATTTGGAACTTGAACAGGCAATTGGCTCGGTTCAAAATTGATTGGATCGAGTTTGACGTTGGCTCAAAATTAAAGCGATTCATTTACTCATTTTGCTGAAACACGATTACCCTCCGGCTTGGCTCTTTAGCTCCATAAACTGAATCAAACTGCATAAATTCTGAACGATGCTCCACATCTTGGCTCGATATATCCACCCTACCAACAGGAACCAACCCATTTTCCACGGATATACCTTCATACCCTGCTGCCGTCGGAGGAATCCCTAGCTGCCGTCGGGTAATTCTGGGCGCCGAGAGGCGCGAGCCCTATCGTGGAGCAACCGCAACGGAGCGGAGAGGGCGGGAGGGCAGGAGGGAGCAAGGGAAGAGGGTTCGGCGGCTGACCTCTGTTGGTGCAGCGGCGGCGACGGGAAGTGACCAGCACCAGACGTGAACGCCGGCAAGCGCTGCCCATGTGGGGCGGCTTTTGCTTTTTGGGGGATATGCCTTCCAGAAAACCCTTTTTTCTTAGGGCTCTCCATCCGCGCGATGCATTTTTATATCCGTCTACGTCGGGCACGGACGCATTTATTTGATCGCATGCCTGATTAGAGAGGAGAGGGAGGGAGAGATTCTGTTTGTGTGGCTAGAAATGACCGCATGCGTGATTAAAGGAGGAGAGAGAGGGCTACATGCCATGCAGACCAAACAGACGCAAACGGACGCGCGGACGCGTTCGCAGAGACGCATTTCTGTCGCATATTTGGTCCATGTTTGCGTCAGGACGGACGCTGCGGACGTTTTGCGTCTAGCCGCTGGAACGCATGTTTTATCCGCGCAGACGCAAAACGTCCGTTTGCGTCGCCCCGTTGGAGATGCCCTTAACTCATATTAGCTGATGCTCCATAGTATATTCACTCGGACCCTAAGGGATGTCGACCCTAGGTGTAGACCGCGTTTGGTAGCCTGGAGATAGTCGTGTCAGACAACATGCCGATGAAATTGGTCTAGTTGGTTGCTCACATGTAAGCACTCCAGAGCCAGCTCAAGAACAATACTCGAATCGACTGTTTCTAGCGGGATAAGTTAAACCGAGCTTAAAAGTATCCCAACTCATGCCAACTGTCAGTTTCTCCAAACTTGTTCATCCTACCCACTAATGATTAGCACAATGTTGCTTCGAATCAAGACGAGCTCTACACGAAAAATATGTGTGTCGCCGATAAGGTTCAGTTCTGACCATCGGCACCGAGTTTTGTGGACTGTATCTTCTCGATTCCGTGGTCAAAGTTGGAGGTTTTTTGCAAGAATTTCTTCAGATTTGTCACACACAACCAATCGTGTGAAATTTCCTTTTAAGAGTAGCTTTTTGAAATTTCCTTTCAAGAGTAGCTTGAATCTTTTTTTTTGGGAGAAAGATCTAAATCTATTTCATAAGTTCACAAGAAGTACAAAGCATCCCAAACATAATAGAAATTACATCGAGATCCTTGGACCACCTAACAATCACTAATGTTGGCGCATTGCTGTCATGTACGTCCACGTATCTCCAACCATGCTCAACGATGATTACCTGCAATGTCCCTAATGACAAATATTGCATGTTGCACATCAAACAACATCGTTGAAGATAACCACCACTTTCACATGTTACAATTAAACAATATAGATCTTTCTTTCATTTTAAATTGATACTAGGGTTCATCCATATCCCCAACTAAACTACTCAAGAAAAGTGGCACAAAACATCATACGAATGAACATGGATGGATGAAAAATGACACATGTATAAGATCCACAATAGAGTTTGGATTACAACGCGATGGATGGCAGAATCGGTGATGAACTCGGAGATGTAGATAATGTTGATGTCCAGGCTTCCTTGTCCCAAGCCTTCTTCTTATCTTCCTTCAATGGTTTGATGGAGGTGTTGGTGAAGAGCTATGGCGGCGGCACAGCTCCGCAGTGCCAAGATGTGAGTGAGATTGTTATGGTGGCTAGGGTTTTCCCCTCCTTATATAGGTTACCGAAGGTCGGTTTTGCGTCTGGGATAACCTCTGCACCAGATATGGCCTTCGGGCCTTACAAATGTTGTTCAGTTTAACAAAACGGTCTTGATGGAGGTCCATACGTTCATACATTATGGCCATCACGACTGTACGAGTGGTCGTTAAAGGTTCTTCCCTCCTTCAGTGTATTGGACGTCATTTCTTCATGCGAATTTTGATTGAGGTGTTCTTCTGCTCATTGGATTCATATAAACAAGAGCTACAATACCATGGTATTAGATATTTATTATATTGTGATGGAAAATTTAACTCCTTTCCACATTTGATATGGCCAAGTCCTGGTGCCTGTAACTCGTCCAATTGCCTCCCTTTGGCTCCTTTCCTCTTGCTTTGTCCATAAATGTTCAGAACACCTACGCACACATCAAATACAAGGAAAAGTGATAAAATCCTACTAAAACTACTAGTTGTTCAAGTCTCTCATGAAAATTAACCAATACTTGCAATAATTCATTTAGGACACAATCAAAGCTAGATAGAGCATGTAACGAGAGAAAAAGAATATATTTATGTAATAAAAAACATGTCGCCTTTTGGACTCATCAGGGCTCGCCAATATCAACCATGCATGATGATGTGACCGAGAAAATATGTTACTTGTTATACTTAGTACCATATTGTACAACCGCCGACCCCTCACAGGTAAGTCTTGTTTGATTGTAGTATACGATCCAACCTCACCTGGCTTGGAGTCTATACTTGCAATACCCCTATTCTTTGATATGCCATGATTTGTTTACTATGCCATGCTATTTTTATGTCTATCTTTCTGATTATATTTAAATTTATTACTTTCCATCCTTAGAACAAAATATACAACTGCTTGTTTTTTGCATAATTATTGGTTTGTTCATGGTATTTGGCTTTGTCTTGCGAGTACATTCAATGTACTCACCGGCTGGCTTTGTATGCCATATCTCCGATGAGGATCATCTTCTATCATAGCCTAGCCAGAGCCCCTCCAAGCCATTGCCTTAGTTATATCTTCCGGTGCCACTAAACACTCTGCCTTGAGCCATGTTTATCATGATGTAATATCTTGTGTCAATGGCCATATAAATCATTTGTAGCATTGTGGGTCTATTATGTAATGATATTCATGTATTATCTGACTTCATAACATGTGGCCAATTATCCTAGGTTGGCGCATGAGGAGATTCACCGCTTTGACATATATGTGTCAGGGCGGGGTCTCACACAACTCGAGGTGTCTTCTCTCCATGCACATCCATAAGTGTAGTCCTATTTTTTTAGCCGATAATGGTGCCTACATATGTGATAGATCAAGGGTTAGGATCTCCAAGGCAGTCAAGTTGTGCCCACGCTTCTCTGCCCAGAGTGCCGATGAGGTCCTGAAAGTGGTTGAAGACAATTTGTGCTTCCGGTGCTCTGTTGGATTGAACTTCGATCTATACCATCCGGACACCTTCTTCTGTTCCACCGGCTTAGCACTGGCGGTGCCGCCGGTGGTGTTCTTGACGCGCTTTGACCTAACCATGGCGGAGGAGGGAGAGCTAGGGCGCGAAGTGGGAGCAAGGAGCAGAGTGCGTGCGGCAATGGCGAAGACGGCTTTGTGCGGCGGTGTGAGAAGGGGAAAAATTGAGGCGCATGGTTTACCTTTTAACCGGGAAGGCGCAGTAGATCGACCGTTCAATGGAGAAGAGATAATCCTAACCCTATGCGTGGAAGAAAAGTAAAAATATTTTTGAAGTTCCACATGGAAGTAACGGAGTTACTGCGCGCGTGCCGGGCGCTTTGGAGGATGTGAGAACCCCACTAAGTGCAACGTGGGGGAAGGGAAGTCATACTGGACCTACTAACAGTGGTCCACTGACTGTCACAGTCTAAAGAGTCGACAACACACTACCTTCGTCAGCACTAACGCCAGGGGCAAGGAAATTTTCGTGTCGACGAGACAATATAGGATGCACGGCATGAATTTTGGAGCCTATGTCCAGCTGCAAGCACCCGATCATAGGCTCGGGGGCTACTCTTATTGGGAGCATTGTTCTTGCTCCCAATAAGATGCAAGATAGTGGAAAAATATGGAATTGAGGGACAAGCAAGTTAAGCCTACACCCAGCAAACACTCGATTGTAGCCTCGGGGGCTACTCACATCGGAAGCTTTGGTCGCGCACCCAAAGAAATTTATCAATATAGAAAGATCAATACAACAAATCAACATAGATGAACCCGAAGGGTTTCGGCAGTGGATAGACATCTTCGAGTTTTATAAACTCGTCATGTACAGGAGCGTCAAGATTTTACTCAATAAAATATAGTAACCCGAAGATATGGTGCAACCCGGTGAAATGGAGCATTCCATCAGCCGACTAAAGGCACTCGACAATATATTCTCAGAGCACGTTCACCGCTGTAAAAGCTCTGAATACCGTGACTTGTAAAAGGGTCACAAAGGTAAAACACCAGGATTCGTCCGGTGTGGTGCGGCATCGCACCCGAATGCGCTCTCCCACTTTATCCACATCAACAGATGTGAAGAAAATCCCAGCGGACGCGTTGGGTACCCGATAACTTAGCTGGAATTAAGTTTTTGATAAGTCCTACATGTCCTGAGTTACGCCAGTATCCCAGGTTTGAGTCTGGGGACTCGAACTTGAAGTAGGTTTATGAGGATTTGCCACAAGAGCAATTAACTGGTACCTGATCCGTCAGATGAACCATCCTCATTTACCAATATCCCTGTATAATATAGATGTCGAATAAAAATAGCGTCTTCATGGACTCGAAGTATTTGCAAAAGATATGAAGGATGGATATTTTACCCGATTCTACGACTCGAATAAAATCTCGGGGGCTACTGACATGGGTATGCCTAATGAGCATGTCACGTGTATACTTCTGGTTTATGTTTTCAGGTATCTAAGGAGTTGAAGGCCTATGACCCGAAGGTTTGGAGGCCCATGAAGCTGAAGACATGCAGTTCGAAGGAGTAGAGTCAATATAGAGAAACTTGTAGTAATATATGAAAATGCCCAACGCGTCCCAAGGTTTGTATACTTATACATCACGAAAAACATCGGCTTCGCCTCCTATATAAAGGTGAAGTTGAGGTCAAAGAAATGATCGATCATTGTTAAACCCTAGCCACATTTTTCTTTCTAGTTAGACGCCTTTATTTATTTGACCACCTTTGAGTTCTACTTGCCCTCTAATTTCACGAAATTCTAAGTCTACACTCTGTAGGCATTGACTAGTTAATACCTCGTCACCTGTAGTGCATGCTCCCCCATTAATTTTGATATATGTTTTTTCCTACGTCGTCCATGGGTCTTAAGGTGGAGTTTTTTTTTGTGAGATGGCGTCTTCCTCTTTGATACAAATCTGCTTCCAATGAATTCTGTCAATTGCTACAACGCCTAGAAGGCGAGCTTTGAGAATTTTTTTTAGCGGCAACTCATCTGGGGATATCTCTCTACTCTCACCACTAGACCGTATGGCTTTTTTGAAAAATAATTTAAAGAAGAAAGTCCACTTCTCGCCCTTAAACTTTTAAAGAAGTTAAAGTTTTGTTCTAAAAGATATTTCTAGTTTAGAATAGACCTTAAACTCTCGAAATAGTTCACTTTTTTTTATCCCCTTTTCAATTGAGTTGAGAAAATCACTAACAGGGAAAAAAGAAACAATCAACCAATCAAAATTAGTTTTGAACCAGACCAAGCTAAGTTAGTTGAGATGTCAAACCCAACTTCTTGAATGCAAAAAATAGAAACCCTTATGTACCTGAACTAATCTCTTGATCGATTTCTCTCTCTACCAATTTCACTTGAAGCGTCGCACCATGAAGGCTTACTTGCTTTGACTATTATCATCGTGACTATCATCATCATCCCGCCTCTCTGTCCTTGCACCGTTGACTTGAGTTTTTTTGCCACCCATGACAGATATTCGTGCGACTCAACCGATTCTGAGAGTTCAAGGTTTATTTTAAACCAAATGAAAGTTTTATGACCAAAAGTGAACTTTCACTAGAATTCAAGGACTAAAAATGGACTTTCTTCCAACTTAAAACATGTTAAATAATTAAAATATTTTTCAACTTGCTAAATGCATAACTTAATTTCTATAAATGCAAATACAACAAATAAGATGTCAGTCTGTATCAGAAAAATACAAGGAGCCAAATCTAGCCGGAAGATCACTTCATATGCAATATCAGCTTTTAGGGCACGTTTGGTTGCCTGGGCCAAAAACCTGCATGCCTGCGCAGCGAGATGGGAGGCATTGCGCGTCGCGAACGGGCCATGGGCCACTTTTGGCGAGTCGTTTGGTAGTCTGTGAGGCCTTTTGCGCGCCGGAGAAGGAACCCAGGCCCAATCGTTTGGTTGCCCGTTTCCAGCCCATCTTGCATGCAGGAGAACAAGAATCTGCTGTTTGGTTGCTCAAATCACAAGTCCATATCCTTACAACAATTCAAATAGGGTGAGATTACCATGCCATGACATCTTACATACGATGAGAGACCACTCAGAAAAACAAGATCCTGACG
Organism: Lolium rigidum; assembly: GCF_022539505.1. NCBI lineage: Eukaryota > Viridiplantae > Streptophyta > Magnoliopsida > Poales > Poaceae > Lolium > Lolium rigidum. Next base: position 262,491,561 of record NC_061511.1, read on the forward strand.
ATCACCACGATGAGGAAGGCGATGATGTAATCTTTCACCCGGCTGGGACGTACCTCCGGTGGTGCTCTTGTAGAGCATGTACTTCCTCCGGTGGCAGTGATACGTCCCCGACGTATCCATAATTTCTGTCGTTCCATGCTTGTTTCATGACAATACTTACATGTTTTGCTTGCACTTTATGATGTTTTCATGCATTTTCCGGAACTAACCTATTAACAAGATGCCACGAGTGCCGGTTCCTGTTTTCTCGCTGTTTTTGGTTCCGAGAAAGGCTGTTCGGGCAATATTCTCGGAATTCGACGAAACGAAGACCAAACCTCCTATTTTTCCCGGAAGCGTCCAGAACACCGAAGAAGATTCGGAGAGGGCCGGAGGGCCACCACACCATAGGGCGGCGCGGCCTGGCCCGGGCCCGCGCCGGCCTGTGGTGTGGCGCCCCAGTCCCCCCTGCGCCGCCTCTTCACCTATAAAATCCCTTTCGACCTAAAAACATCGTAACTCTTGACGAAACTCCAGAAAGACTCCAGGGGCACCGCCACCATCGCGAAAATCCAATTCGGGGGACAGAAGTCTCTGTCCCGGCACCCTGCCGGGACGGGGAAGTGCCCCCGGAAGCCATCTCCATCAACGCCATCGCCTCCATCATGCTCCGTGAGTAGTTCCCCCATGGACTACGGGTTCTAGCTGTAGCTAGTTGGTATTCTCTCCCCCATGTACTTCAATACAATGATCTCATGAGCTGCCTTACATGATTGAGATTCATCCGATGTAATCGGTGTTGTGTTTGTCGGGATCCGATGGATTGTTACATTATGATTGTCTATCTACAAAGTTTATGAAGTTATTGTTGCTGCAATCTTGTTGTGTTTAATGCTTGTCACTAGGGCCCGAGTGGCATGATCTTAGATTTGAGCTCTATACTTATTGCTTAGATTGTATCTACAAGTTGTATGCACATGTCACCTGTCCGGAACCAATGGCCCCGAAGTGACGGAAATCGGGACAACTCGGAGGGGATGGCGGTGATGTGAGGGACACATGTTTTCACGGAGTGTTAATGCTTTGCTCCGGTACTCTATTAAAAGGAGTACCTTAATATCCAGATAGTTTCCCTTGAGGCCCGGCTGCCACCGGCTGGTAGGACAAAAGATGTTGTGCAAGTTTCTCATTGCGAGCACGTACGACTATTATTGGAAAACATGCCTACATGATTAATGATCTTGATATTCTGTCTTAATGCTATTTCAATCCTATCAATTGCCCGACTGTAATTTGTTCACCCAACACTTGTTATTGGAGAGTTACCACTAGTGTAGATAGCTGGGAACCCCGGTCCATCTTTCATCATCATATACTCGTTCTACATGTCAACTGTTTTTACGGTGCCATTGCTCTCATATTACTACTACTCGCTGTCAGTGTTATCGTTACTATTGCTCTCATATCACTGCTACTTTCACATCACCCCTGTTGCTAGTGCTTTCCAGGTGCAGCTGAATTGACAACTCAGTTGTTAAGGCTTATAAGTATTCTTTACCTCCCCTTGTGTCGAATCAATAAATTTGGGTTTTACTTCCCTCGAAGACTGTTGCGATCCCTATACTTGTGGGTCATCAAGACTATTTTCTGGCGCCGTTGCCGGGGAGGCATAGCTCTACTCATAAGTTCACCTGGGGAGTACACTCTACCTCTCTCTCTGTTTTATTTTATTTTGTTTTGCTTAGTTTAATTTTGTCTAGTTTATTTTTGTCTTGTTTTACTTTTCCTATATATCCAAAAATCCATAAAAATTTGAAAAACCAAAAAATTAAAAACTGCTGTTATGGGAGAACCAACAACCTACTTGGAGCTTATAGAATGTTATAATAATTATAGAGAATCAAGAACTGGTAAAATAATGAGTGCTATGATAGAAAAGTTGAATACAATTGCTAAAATCTTGCTTAAATGCCATGATATAAACTGTTGCTCTCAACAGGATACTAAACATCTTAAATTTCAATGTGGCTTTAGTGAGGAATTTTTTATTAAGAACTATAATCGGAATTGCTATATTCATTATGGGTTCGAAGAGGTAGAACAATTTGTCTTATTTATGGGAGCCTCCGAGATAGAATCCTTCATGGTTGAGAATTATGAAACTTGTGTTGTTTGTAAGGGCCTTAAAGATTATGTCTCTACTATCCTTAATTCTTGCATAGAATGCTACGGTAGGAATCCTTATATCCTTTATTATAAAGAGAGACACATTAATGCACAAGAATGCACTCACAATTTGCAGGAACCGGTGGAAGAAGAAATTGATGAACCTGAAAGCTCATTGGATGAAAAAGATGAGGAAATTGATGAACCTGAAAGCTCATTGGATGAAAAAGAAGAGGAGAGCGACGAACAAAAGGAGGAAGAATGGATTAGCTACCCATGCCAACCTTCTAATGAGAGTAACTCTTTATCTCTTACACTATTTGATTGTCCTCCATGCTTACCGGAAGAAGTTGAATGTTATGTTCCTGTGGATTCTCTTGAAATAGTACCTATGAGTAATACTTGTGAGAATAATTATGCTACTGTTATTTATGATAATCCATGCTACTTTGATAAATCTTATGATAATGCTTTGTTTGTGCCTGATGTCGAAATGCATGGTACTAAAGAATTTTGCTTGGCAAATGTTTATGATAAAGCTCTAGATGATGGTCCTATGTTACTTGACAATATTAATTGTGCTACTAATGAAAATGGGATTGGAGAAGTATTGACTTTATTTAGGAGACCCATATCTCTTGAGGTTGATCGTCTACCTTGTTATATTATTAATAAAAGTAAGTTTGAAAGTTTTAATTCCACTATTCTTGAACTTGATAAAAATTATGTGTTTGGAAATCATGAAAAGTATGCTGCATGTGATAGTTATATTGTTGAGTTTATTCATGAAGCTACTGAAAATTATTATGAGAGAGGAAAATATGGTTGTAGAAATTTGCATGGTACTAAAACACCTCTCTATATGCTTAAAATTTTGAAGCTACACTTGTTTTATCTTCTTATGCTTGTCACTTTGTTCTTCATGAATTTATTTGTGTACAAGATTCCTATGCATAGGAAGCATGTTAGGCTTAAATTTGTTTTGAATTTTCCTCTTGATGCTCTCTTTTGCTTCAAATACTATTTTCTGCGAGTGCATCATTAAAACTGCTGAGCCCATCTTAATGGCTATAAAGAAAGAACTTCTTGGGAGATAACCCATGTGTTATTTTGCTACAGTACTTTGTTTTATATTTGTGTCTTGGAAGTTGTTTTTACTACTGTAGCAACCTCTCCTTATCTTAGTTTTGTGTTTTGTTGTGCCAAGTGAAGCCTCTAATCGAAGGTTGATACTAGATTTGGATTTCTGCGCAGAAACAGATTTCTATCTGTCACGAATCTGGGCTGTTTTCCCTGTAGGTAACTCAGAAAAATATGCCAATTTACGTGCGTGTTCCTCAGATATGTACGCAACTTTCATTAGTTTTGAGTTTTCTGATTTGAGCAACGGAAGTATTTATTTAAAATTCGTCTTTACTGGCTGTTCTGTTTTGGCAGATTCTGTCTCTGTTTTTTGCATTGTCTCTTGTGGACTTTAAGCGAGGTTTTCTAGACGTAGAGGGCTGTAGCTAATGTTTTATTGAGTTCTTGCAATGTGCCACTACAGGACCAAGGTGGATTCAAATTTTTTGAGTACTAACCCCTCTAATGAAGTTTATGAGAAGTTTGGTGTGAAGGAAGTTTTCAAGGGTCAAGAGAGGAGGATGATATATGATCGAGAAGAGTGAAAAGTCTAAGCTTGGGGATTCCCCGTGGTTCATCCCTGCATATTTCAAGGAGACTCAAGCGTCTAAGCTTGGGGATGCCCAAGGCATCCCCTTCTTCATCAACTTATCGGGTTTCTTCTATTGAAACTATATTTTTATTCGGTCACATCATATGTGCTTTACTTGGAGCGTCTGTGTGCTTTTATTTTTGTTTTGTTTGAATAAGATCGGATCCTAGAAATCCTTGTTTGGGGGAGAGACACGCTCCGCTTTTTCATATGAACACTTGCGTTCTTCGTTTTACTTTTAATGTTCAATGATAAAAGTTGGAAGCTACAATACTTATGGTTATTTGGTTGGAAACAGAAAATGCCTCATGATGTCTTGGATAATTTGACACTTGGCAATTGTTTTGAGCTCTCAAGTAGATCATGATTAAGTTTTTTCATTTAGTTTAAACCTATTAGTGGAGAACTACTAAAGAGCTTGTTGAAATTGGTTTGCATAATTGATCTCTCTTAAGGTCTACATATTTTCTGGTAAAAGTGTTTGAGCAACAAGGAAGACAGTGTAGAGTATTATAATGCTTGCAATATGTTCTTATGTAAGTTTTGCTGTACCAGTTCATACTTGTGTTTGCTTCAAATAACCTTGCTAGCCCAAAGCCTTGTACTGAGAGGGAATGCTTCTCGTGCATCCAAAACCTTGAGCCAAAACCTATGCCATTTGTGTCCACCATACCTACCTACTATGTGGTATTTCCTGCCATTCCAAAGTAAATTGCTTGAGTGCTTGAAGGAGATATGCCCTAGAGGCAATAATAAAGTGGTTATTATTTATATCTTTATGTTTATAATAAATGTTTATATATCATGCTATAATTGTATTAACCGAAACATTAGTACATGTGTGATATGTAGACAAACAAAGAGTCCCTAGTATGCATCTTAACTAGCTTGTTGATTAATGGATGATTAGTTTCATAATCATGAACATTGGATGTTATTAATAACAAGGTTATATCATTGTATGAATGATGTAATGGACACACCCAATTAAGCGTAGCATAAGATCTCGTCATTAAGTTATTTGCTATAAGCTTTCGATACATAGTTACCTAGTCCTTATGACCATGAGATCATGTAAATCACTTATACCGGAAAGGTACTTTGATTACATCAAACGCCATCTGCGTAAATGGGTGGTTATAAAGGTGGGATTAAGTATCCGGAAAGTATGAGTTGAGGCATATGGATCAACGAGTGGGATTTGTCCATCCCGATGACGGATAGATATACTCTGGGCCCTCTCGGTGGAATGTCGTCTAATGTCTTGCAAGCATATGAATAAGTTCATAAGAGACCACATACCACTGGTACGAGTAAAGAGTACTTGTCGGAGACGAGGTTGAACAAGGTATAGAGTGATACCGAAGATCAAACCTCGGACAAGTAAAATATCGCGTGACAAAGGGAATTGGTATCGTATGTGAATGGTTCATTCGATCACTAAAGTCATCGTTGAATATGTGGGAGCCATTATGGATCTCCGGATCCCGCTATTGGTTATTGGTCGGAGTGAGTACTCAACCATGTCCGCATAGTTCACGAACCGTAGGGTGACACACTTAAAGTTGGATGTTGAAATGGTAGTACTTGAATATGGAATGGAGTTCGAATATTTGTTCGGAGTCCCGGATGAGATCCCGGACATCATGAGGAGTTCCGGAATGGTCCGGAGAATAAGATTCATATATAGGATGTCATTTTATGTGAATTAAAATGATCCGGAAGGTTCTACGGAAGGTTCTAGAAGGTTCTAGAAAAGTCCGGAAGAAATAAGGATGGAAGGTGGAGTCCCAGAGGGACTCCACCCACCTTGGCCGGCCAACCTAAGGGAGGAGGAGTCCCAAGTGGACTCCCCACCATGGTGGCCGGCCACCCCACCAAGGAAAGGGGGAGTCCCACTCCCCCTAGGTTTGGACACTTGGAAGGTTTTGTTGGGGTCTTATTCGGACTCTTTGACCTAAACCTTGGGGCCTCCACCTATATAAAGAGGGGGAGAGAGGGGCTGGCCGGCCACTTCAAGCCTCAGCCTTGGCCGCACCCCTTAGAGGGCCGGCGCCCAACCCCCCTCTCTCCCCAAACCCTAGCGGTCTCTCTCCTCCACCATATCCCGCACGCTTAAGCGAAGCTCCGCCGGATTTCTCCACCACCGACACCACGCCGTCGTGCTGTCGGATTCAAGAGGAGCTACTACTTCCGCTGCCCGCTGGAACGGGGAGGTGGACGTCGTCTTCATCAACAACCGAACGTGTGACCGAGTACGGAGGTGCTGCCCGTTCGTGGCGCCGGAAGCGATCGTGATCAAGATCTTCTACGCGCTTTGCAAGCGGCAAGTGAACGTCTACCGCAGCAACAAGAGCCTCATCTTGTAGGCTTTGGAATCTCTTCAAGGGTGAGACTCGATACCCCCTCGTTGCTACCGTCTTCTAGATTGCATCTTGGCTTGGATTGCGTGTTCGCGGTAGGAAATTTTTTGTTTTCTATACAACGTTATCATACAGTGGTATCAGAGCCGTGTCTATGCATAGATGGTTGCACGAGTAGAACACAATGGTTTTGTGGGCGTTGATGCTCTTGTTGTCTTTAGTTTGAGTACTTTGCATCTTTGTGGCATAGTGGGATGAAGCGGCTCGGGCTAACTTTACATGACCGCGTTCATGAGACTTGCTCCTCGTTCGACATGCAACTTGTATTGCATAAGAGGCTTTGCGGGTGTCTGTCTCTCCTACTATAGTGAAGATTCAATTTACTCTTCTATTGACAACACTAGTATCACCGTTGTGGTTCATGTTCGTAGGTAGACTAGATCTTACTCGAAAACCCTAAACCACGTAAAATATGCAAACCAAATTAGAGACGTCTAACTTGTTTTTGCGGGGTTTGGTGATGTGATATGGCCATAATGTGATGATGAATATGTATGAGATGATCATTATTGTATTGTGGCAACCGGCAGGAGCCTTATGGTTGTCTTTATATTTCATGTTGAGTAGTATTTCAAAGTAGTTGTAATAGTTGCTACATGAGGTGAACAACCATGAAGACGGCGC
>NC_061511.1:262498566-262588448 GCF_022539505.1 Lolium rigidum
AAGCAACTTAATGTTGCAATAGACACTCCTCCATGGTATGAGATTGTTGGAAGGCACCCGAGTATTCTCCTGAATCCGATCAAGAAGGTCCCTTTTAAACTCTTCTTCATTGCGTGTAAATGATCCAGAACAAGTAGTATCCAGCAAGGTTTTATCTTGAAAAGAAAGTCTTGCATAGAAATTATCAATGATGATATTACCAGGAAGCTCATGAATGGGGCATTTGAGCATTAAAGACTTCAATATTCCCCATGCTTGGGCAATACTCTCTCCATCATGAGGCTAGAAATTATATATGCGGTTTCGGTCTTTGTGAATTTCACTTAGAATTTAGAATAAAATAGAGGCACAATATCCTTCCAATCAAGAGAATCCCTAATACGTCCATTTTGCATCACTATTTTATATCATAATTTGTTGTTATTCATTGATATATTTCATATTTGGAGATGATACTTATGTTATTTCATCTATTTTGCATGTTTCATGATTATTTGGGGATCGCGCACCGGAGCCGGGATTCTATTTGGAAAAAGCACCGTCGGAATGCAATATTTCGGAAGATCAACAGTTGACGGAAATTATATGAAAAATCCTATTTTTCCAGATGACGAAGGGAGCCAGAAGGGGGAGTCGAGGGGACCCGAGGTGGGCCCACCTCATAGGCCGGCGCGGCCCAAGGCCTGGCCGCGCCGCCCTGTGAGGAGGGGGCCCACAGCCCCCTCTCGTCTCCTTTTCTTCGCGTACGTCTTCGTCCCGAAAACCTAAGCTCCAGGGGTACATCGCGAAGAGCCACAACCGCCTCTGCGGGGCGGAGAACACCAGAGAGAAAAGAGCTCTCCGGCAGGCTGAGATCCGCCGGGGAAATTCCCTCCCGGAGGGGGAAATCGACGCCATCGTCACCGTCATCGAGCTGGACATCATCTCCATCACCATCATCATCATCTTCATCATCATCACCGCCGTCTCCACCGCTGCACGCCGTCACCGCTATAACAATTTGGGTTTGATCTTGATTGTTTGATAGGGGAAACTCTCCCGGTGTTGATTTCTACTTGTTATTGATGCTATTGAGTGAAACCGTTGAACCAAGGTTTATGTTCAGATTGTTATTAATCATCATATCACCTCTGATCATGTTCCATATGATGTCTCGTGAGTAGTTCGTTTAGTTCTTGAGGACATGGGTGAAGTCTAAATGTTAGTAGTGAAGTATGGTTGAGTAATATTCAATGTTATGATATTTAAGTTGTGGTGTTATTCTTCTAGTGGTGTCGTGTGAACGTCGACTACACGACACTTCACCTTTATGGGCCTAGGGGAATGCATCTTGTACTCGTTTGCCAATTGCGGGGTTGCCGGAGTGATAGAAACCTGAGCCCCCGTTGGTATATCGATGCGAGGAGGGATAACAGGATCTCGCAGTTTAAGGCTGTGGTTAGATTTATCTTAATTACTTTCTTGTAGTTGCGGATGCTTGCAAGGGGTATAATCACAAGTATGTATTAGTCCTAGGAAGGGCGGTACATTAGCATAGGTTCACCCACACAACACTTATCAAAACAATGAAGATTAATTAGCCGTATGTAGCGAAAGCACTAGACTAAAATCCCGTGTGTCCTCGAGAACGTTTGGTTATTATAAGTAAACAAACCGGCTTGTCCTTTGTGCTAAAAAGGATTGGGCCACTCGCTGCAATTATTACTCTCGCACTTTACTTACTCGTACTTTATTCATCCGTTACATCAAAACCCCCGAATACTTGTCTCGTGAGCATTTACAGTGAATCCTTCATCGAAACTGCTTGTCAACACCTTCTGCTCCTCGTTGGGATCGACATTCTTACTTATCGAAGATACTACGATATACCCCCTATACTTGTGGGTCATCAATCCCCATTCTTCAGAAATTTATACCAATGCGCCGCTTTACCAGACAGCGATATAGAGAATAGTTTCTTCCTAACTTTATCCATAGAGATACCTGCACACTTGAATAACCCGCATAATTCATGCAAAAACAGTAAATGATCTCCAGGATGGACAGTTCCATCCCCTTCATAGCGGTTATCCATAACATGTTCAATAATTTTCATAGGTATTTTATATGGAATACTTTCAACAAGTGGATTTAAAATATCACAAGCATCATTCGAATCACCACATATTGGAGACAAAGCATTATCAGGGCAAAATATTTCTTCCAAAGCTGAGGAGCAAAAAAGATTATTATTTTTATATAAACTAGCTTCCCCAAGCTTAGACTTCTCCATAGCATTAGCAGTAATTGCGTTTATACTAATAACATTGCTACTATCATGCAAATAAGGTTTCATAGGTTTTTTAATTTTCGCATCAAACAATTCATGTCTTAACTCAGGAAATAGATTAAAAAGCTCACTGTTGTTTTCCATTATGCCTAACTAGTGAAAAAAAACAAGAAACAAAAAGATGCAATTGCAGGATCTAAAGGAAATAGCTTCGAGCACTCACACACCGGCAACAATGCTAGGAAATAGCTTAGTAGTCGGAGGATGTGAATACCTTTTACCTTACCTCCCCGGCAACGGCGCCGAGAAAATAGCTTGATGTCTACGCACGCTTCTATTCATGTAGACGAGTGTTGGGCCTCCAAGAGCGAGAGGTTTGTAGAACAGCAGCAAGTTTCCCTTAAGTGAATCACCCAAGGTTTATCGAACTCAGGGAGGTAGAGGACAAAGATATCCCTCTCAAGCAACCCTGCAATTACGATACAAGAAGTCTCTTGTGTCCCCAACACACCCAATACACTTGTCAGATGTATAGGTGCACTAGTTCGGCGAAGAGATAGTGAAATACAAGTAATATGGATGAATATGAGTGGTAATAGCAATCTGAAATAAAGATGGCAGCGAGTAAACATGCAGTGGAACAGTAAATAAACGGAGTTTCGGTGCTTGGAAACAAGGCCTAGGGATCATAGTTTCACTAGTGGACACTCTCAACATTGATCACATAACTGAATAAACAAATACTACTTTCTCTACACTCTCTTGTTGGCTGACAGACACCATTCATTGTGTAGGGCTACAAGAGCTCCCTCAAGCCGGAGTTAACAAGCTCCACAACATTCGGTGTTCATATTTAAGTAACCTTAGAGTGCATGACCATTGCAATTATAGCGAGTACTAACATAGCATGCACACTGTCACCGTCAGGCTATGAAAGGGGGAATAGATCGCATCAATACTATCATAGTAATAGTTAACTCCATAATCTACAAGAGATCACAATCATAGCTTATACCAAGTACTACATGATGCACACACTGTCAACATTACATCATGGAGGAGGAATAGACTACTTTAATAACATCACTAGAGTAGCACATAGATGATATTCAACTAGATCACAAAGCTCATGATCACATAAAGATCACATGGGAGAGAGAGATGAACCACATAGCTACGGTACAACCCTTAGCCTCGGGGGAGAACTACTCCCTCCTCATCATAGGAGACAGCAGCGACGATGAAGATGGCGGTGGTGTCGATGGAGATGCCTTCCGGGGGCAATTCCCCGTCCCGGCGGCGTGCCGGAACAGAGACTTCTGTCCCCCGAATCTTGGCTTCACGATGGCGGCGGCTCTGGAACTTTTCTCGTATCGTGGCTTATTCTTTTAGGGTTTTCGCGACGGAGGCTTTATATAGGCGAAGAGGCGGAGTCGGAGGAGACCTGGGGCCACCAGACCATAGGGGGGCGCCCCCCCTTGGCCGCGCCGCCTTGTGGTGTGGGGCCCCCTGGCTCCCCTCTGGCCCCTCTTCGATGCTCTGGAAGCTTCCGGGAAAAATAAGATACTGGGCGTTGATTTTGTCCAATTCCGAGAATATTTCCTTTCTAGGATTTCTGAAACCAAAAACAACAGAAAACAGCAACTGGCTCTTGATGACCCACAAGTATAGGGGATCGCAACAGTCTTCGCGGGAAGTAAAACCCAATTTATTGATTCGACACAAGGGGAGACAAAGAATACTTGTAAGCCTTAACAACGGAGTTGTCAATTCAGTCGCACTGGAAACAGACTTGCTCGCAAGAGTTTATCGGTAGTAACAGTTTTATAGCAATAGCAGTGGTGAAATAACAACGACAGAGTAACAAAGACAGCAGTAGTGATTATAGTAAACAGCAGGATTAAAATATTGTAGGCACAGGGATGGATGAATGGGCGTTGCATGGATGAGAGAAACTCATGTAACAATCAAAGCAGGGCATTTGCAGATAATAATAATAAAACGGTATCCAAGTACTAATCAATCAATAGGCATGTTCCATATTTAGTCGTACGTGCTCGCAATGAGAAACTTGCACAACATCTTTTGTGCTACCAGCCGGTGGCAGCCGGGCCTCTAGGGAATCTACTGGAAATTAAGGTACTCCTTTTAATAGAGCACCGGAGCAAAGCATTAACACTCCGTGAACACATGTGATCCTCATATCACCGCCTTCCCCTTCGGTTGTCCCAATTTCTGTCACTTTGGGGCCTCGGGTTCCGGACAACAATACGTGTATACAACTTGCAGGTAAGATCATAAAGCAATGAATATCATCATGAATTGATAACATGTTCAGATCTGAGATCATGGCACTCGGGCCCTAGTGACAAGCATTAAGCATAACAAGTTGCAACAATATCATAAAAGTACCAATTACGGACACTAGGCACTATGCCCTAACAATCTTATTCTATTACATGACCAATCTCATCCAATCCCTACCATCCCCTTCAGCCTACAGCGGGGGAATTACTCACACATGGATGGGGGAAACATGGCTGGTCGATGGAGAGGCGTCGGTGGTGATGATGGCGATGATCTCCTCCAATTCCCCGTCCCGGCGGAGTGCCAGAACGGAGTTTATGGTCCCGAGACGGAGTTTCGCGATGGTGGCGGCGTACTGGATGTCTTCTGGCGATTTCTTCTTACCCCCCGTGCGTTTTTAGGTCGAAGGCGTTAAGTAGTCCAGAGGAGGGCGTCGGGGGCCAGCCGAGGCGGCCACACAATAGGGCGGCGCGCCCCCCTCCTGGGCCGCGCCGGCCTAGTGTGTGGGGGCCTCGGGCCTCCACCTGGCTTGCCCTTCTGGCTCTGTCAATCTTCTGGGAAAATAAGACCTTTCGCATAAATTCCGAGGATTTTCCTGAAAGTTGGATTTCTGCACAAAAACGAGACACCAGAGCAGTTCTGCTGAAAACAGCGTTAGTCCGTGTTAGTTGTATCCAAAATACACAAATTAGAGGCAAAACAATAGCAAAAGTGTTCGGGAAAGTAGATACGTTTTAGACGTATCAACTCCCCCCAAGCTTAGCTTATTGCTTGTCCTCAATCAATTCGATTAACAACTGAGTGCGATAAAAGAACTTTCACGAACACATTTGTTCATATGATGTAAATATTCTCATGATATGGCAAGTACTTAAGCAATTCATAATAAGATACATGCAAATAAAATCATCTAACAGCTATGTCAATCATGGAAAAGGTACCAACAAATTAATAATGAGCATCATGAATCATGTCTATCAGCAGGATTGCAATGTTCATAGAAGGATATGATAAAGTGGTATCTCGCTTGCCCGTATTTGTACAGCAAAACATAAATGCTCGGGCACCTTTGAAGTTCATGGGAAGACTGGAAGTAGAGATTATCAAAGATAAAAGCATCAAAGTTATACCACAGTTAATCACATTTTGGGACAAGCATATTATACTAAGAATGACAGTTGTGCTCTCAAGAAAGTGCTCGAAGAAAGGATGGAGACTCAATGTAAAAGTAAAAGATTGAACCTTCGCAGAGGGAAGCAGGGATTAACATGTGCTAGAGCTTTTCATTTGTAAAACAGGAGTAAAATTATTTTGATAGGTGTTTGTTGTTGTCAACGAATGATAGTGGGTACTCTAACTACCTCGTCAACCAGACTTTCAAGAGCGGCTCCCATGAAGGACGTTATCTCTACCAGCAAGGTAAATCATCCCTCTTCTCTTTTGTTTACACACGTACTTTAGTTTCATTATGGATGACACTCCCCCCAACCTTTGCTTACTGTTGCGGTCAGAAACCCACCGGCGGGCAGCGACGGGCAACACGGTAGAGCCGGGAGGCTCCCAGGACTGCGGCTGGCCCTGGTCCCTCCGAGCGACGGCCCGCAAAGACTCGGCACGCACATCCGATGCTGATGCAAGGGCGTGCCACCTGACCTATACCTGGTCAAGAAGGTGTTGGATGTGCCTCGCTTAGTTTCCTGCATGGCATACACGTAAACATTAAATACAAGCCTCGATCGGCTCTCAGGTTGTCCTGTGAATCGGCTCAAAGAGCCGATCCACCCATGATCCGTACGAGGTGTACGATCAGATGGTGGTCCTGCTTGATCAAAATAAAGCTAAAACGACCTACTACGATTTAGGGTTTTCACCGCATAATCGGAACATCCTACTCGTAATTGAGCCTGGCAGCCACGCACGGTGATCGTAAACCGACCCTAGACAAGGCCTAAAAACCAACACGAAGTTGATCCTCGGAACATCCTGGTCTAGGGCTAGCAAACTACACCCTACGCGCCACTGGATCCTTCAACCCGTTTGTAAGGCCTAACTATGCAGATATTAAACTAATCCTTGAAGAGCAAGGAGCAACCATAACGGATCGGATCTACTAAATAATGATCAAGCGGGGTGCCGCCCTTACACCTAAGATAGGTGTAAGGACGACTAGATGTCTAAGGGTTGCACGACGACAGCATATGATACGATGAACAATGCTAACCCTAACACATCTATGCTACGTTGCTCGCCATCAAAAAGGCTTCAGCACGAGCAACGCATGAACAGCGAATAAACGTGTGCTGCCTAGATCGCAAGATGCGATCTAGGCAGCATGATGCTTACCCGGAAGAAACCCTCGAGACAAGGGAGTTGGCGATGCGCCTAGATTGGTTTGTGGTGAACGTGATTGTTGTTTATTTCATAAACCCTAGATACATATTTATAGTCCGTAGACTTTCTAACGTGGGAATAATCCCAACCGGGCACGAGCCCAAACTCCATCTAACCGACACGTATCCTACTATATTACAGATACACGGGCAAACTAGCCCAAACTTTGCATATAAGGCCGATTCATGTATTTCTTCCATGTATATTCTTCAAGCCCATCTCCAATCGCGGCCCACCTCTGATCCGGTCAAATTCTGGTGATAACACATGCCCCCCTGGTTTTGGAAATGACAATTCCAAAATCACTCTGCTTTTCTTCGTCGGGTCATGTCGTGGCAGAGCAGAACCGCCGCAGTATCCTTCATCATGATGCCTTGCCTCTTCCACTTCTCCGCGTGACACTGGCAATTTTTTTTCCGTTGGGCACCACTTCCTCGAAACTCGCTCGTGGCATTGAATCTCCACTATATCCCCTTTTATTTAACCGTTCCAAACAGTTTGCTTCTTCATCCTCTTCGCATTAGCACTCCAAAAGCCATCCTGCGCCACCATGTCTTCTTCTTCCTCCGCCTCATCGGGTCTTTCCATCGAATCCTCCTCCTCCCGCGAGCCGACGCCGGAGTGGGACCCGGAGGAGGCCCACGCGGCCAACATCCGCCGCGCCATCGAAGCCGGGGATGAGCCCGGTCCACGACTTCTCCATCCGGTCCGAGGACGACAAGTCCTCGACCGACGGGGAAAGTGACCTCCGCTTCCTCGCCGACGGGGAGACGGAGGAGGAGAGCGATGACGATCGCTTCTCCTGTGATGACTTCACCTTCTCCGAGGAGGAGGAGGAGGAGGAGGAGGAGGAGGAGGAGGAGGACGACACCTCCTCCGAAGAACCGCCGGCCAAGCGCTTCTTCCCCTGGCCGGGGAATCTCAGCGACTTCGACAGCGATGACGACGACGCTGACGAGGAGGACGAGGACAACGAGGGTCCTGCCGGCGGCCGCTACAGCAGCGACGACGAGCCCGCCGGGAGTAGCGCCGACAGCGGCGACGACGGCGACGATGAGGGCAGCGACGGCCTGTAGATAGGACCCTTAGCATAGGATCAGTAGTAGTAGATGGGGCAATGTATCCCCTTAGTACTTCCTTTTGAGAGCAATCAGCTCTTTATGTAAGAAATCTCGTTTATCGATGAAGAATTTCCCCAATTTGATTTTGCCGATTTCCTTTATGCCAATTTAGCCGATTTCCCCTCATACTGACTTTGCCGATTGTCCACTTAGCCAATGCTCAATGAACCGATTGCAACTCATCGGTCCCTCATAATCCGCCCTTCATCTCTTCAACTACGGAGTGATCGTAAACTTGGTCAATGCTCAAAAAGCCGATGTCAACGCATCAATCCCTCACGATCTATCCTTCATCTTTTCGACCGATGACTTTGAGCTCTGGTGGACAATGTGGAAGACCAATGCCTTCAGGGGAGCCCTAGAACCGCTGCTGAAACGACTTGACGCTGAAGCCGATACTTCTGCAGAACAGATATCACCTGCTCGCAAATCTCCTCAGTGATACTTTATAACCCTGCTCTGTTCCTTTGCAGCAACCAGATAGCCCAGAGCCAACTCCCTATCGGTGATGATGGATCCCTCTTTTGCAAGAACTCACCACCTTTGAAGAAGATTGCGACGCGAGACCAGCCGATGACACTCCAATCGGCTTCTAAAAACAGAGCATCTACCAGGTCAGCTGCCCCCCGAGCCTCAGTCAAGGCGAAAACAGTGATGAGGACGCGCAATTCAGACAAATGGACCTGAGCCCGATCACACCTAAGCAAGCTACCATGCAGAGCCAGCCAGAGCCGATCACCTTTCTTCCGTTGAAAGCCGATATTGCAGATGATCACACAGCGGCTTAGAAACAAAAACTCCTCTGACAAAGTTGTCTTGCACGCCAAAACTCCTCTGACAGTACTGCTGAACTGGCAACCTTGCGCACAGAGTTGGAGGTCCTCGTGTCTTGAACACACAACTGGTAGATCCCATGAAATTTGCACTAGAGTCGATGGCTGTGCATCGGCTTTGTTCCTTAGCTCTAAAGTCGATGTCCGTGCATCGGCTGTATATCATGAGAATTTGAAGAAAAAAATTACGGGCCGATTTTTCTATCGGCCCCCAATGTTTCACTGCACATGTATCGCACATGTTCATCTGATTAGGTGCCCCCCGAGCCGATTCTGCCAGGTAACTGCTGATATCGGCTCTGTGGTTAGCCAAGGCACTATATGTGAACGTCGGCTCTGTTAGGACCAGTGTTGACTTCTTCCAGCTCATCAGCCGACGTAAACCCATTGCCCATTAGATCGACGTTGAACCTAGGCAGAATGCATGGAGAAAATAATTTTGGCCGATTGCTGGAATCGGCCTCCATGTTGATTGCTCAATGAAGGTTTTGCAATGTTCCTTCATAGATCTTTGGGGCCGATCACATGGATCGGCATCGCCACGTTTGTCCATAGATGTTGCTCTTGTTACACGGTCAGGCCGGTGGATAAGACCAGCCTCACCCCGTCCTTCGTCACGTCGATGCGATCGCAGTCGTCCAAATTGATGCCTGAGAGTGGCTCTTGTCCTGTTGTCTCCCAAACGTTCATGCCAGCCGTTGAAATCTCGGCTGAATCATCTGCGTGGACGACCTCTACTTCATCTCCATCCCACTGTATTAGGCATTGGTGCATCGTGGATGGAATGCAACAGTTGGCGTGGATCCAATCTCTCCCTAGTAGGACAGCATAGGTGCTCTTGCTGTCGACAATAAAGAACGTCGTAGGGATGGTTTTCCTTCCTACGGTCAGATCCACATTCAGAACACCTTGTGCGTCAGATGCTTGGCCGTTGAAATCGCTCAGCGTCACGTTGGTTTTGATCAGATCCGAGCTAGAGCGTCCCAACCGTCGTAGCATGGAGTATGGCATAATGTTGACTGCCGCTCCGGTGTCCACCAGCATCTTGTTGACAGGCTGCCCATTGATGTAGCCTCGCAAGTACGGGGCCTTCAGATGTCTGTAGCTTCTTTCTCGTGGCTTCTCAAAGATAACCGGCCGTGGGCCGCAGTCAAGTTGTGCCACAGGTGCTTCGTCTAATCCTGGAGCACTAAACTCCGTTGGAAGGATGAACACCATGTTTGTGCCAGCCGATGTCTCATCATCGGCTTTCTATTGTCTGGGGCGCCACTCTTTCCTTTGTGGCCGACCTTCTTCGTCCAGGGTTCGCTGAATTTTAGCGGCCAGATCAGGCCGCGCCTTCCTCAACGTGTGCAGGTATAACCTTTCGGCTTCCTCCAAACCACGTAGTCGCTGAACCCTACACTTTTGGGAACGGCTGAGCCCATCAGGGCACCACCTTGGCCGATGATACTTATCTTCTTCTTCATCATCGTCCTCTAGTTCCTCGAGATCTTCTACCCGAGAGGACTCAGCGTGCTTGTTTCGAGGCGGGAGAGGCCCTAGACGTTTGAACACGGACACGTTAGCCGCATCCTTCTTCTTTTGTCTACATTCTGGGCAGTTGCCGATTGTAGGAAATCGGCTCATTCCTGAATCCCAGCAGTGTCTGAAGAAGGGGCAGTCCCAGTGCCTATCCACGTCGTCTTGCTCTCTCGACTTTTCCTTGGCGTGGCGCTCATATTTCTCCTCGTCGCGATCATCCCGACGGTGTCTCCTGGCGTCCCTAGCCAGACGATCTCTTTCATCATCGTCGTTGTATCGTCGGCGTTGGTCGTATTGACTCACATATTTGTTGAGGAGGTGATCAGAGAGAGGTCGCTGATATCTCACGTTCCTCACTTCTCCCTCTGTGATGTAGCGCTTGCCGTCGTGACGGAGCCGATCGCGTGGAACGGCTTCCTCTGTGTCCTTGCTATGAGAGCAGATGCCCTCGTCTCCGTCCTTACCAGAGTGGTGCCCAGGTCCTACCATGTTGATATTGAACGAGAATCCTGGCTGGCACCCTCCAGGGTAAGTGCACTCCACCATGTTAACGGCGGGGAAAGGGTGTGTGTCGACCTTCAGGGCGTACTGGCTGAAAATTAGCCGCCCTTGTTCTATCGCCATTTGGACCTGCTGACGCCACACCTCGCGGTCGTTGGTGGCATGGGTGAACGTGTTATGCCACTTGCAGTATGGCTTTCCGTTCAGCTCCTGAGCCGTGGGGATCTTGTGGCTATCGGGTACCTTTAGCTGCTTCTCCTTGAGTAAGAGGTCGAAAATTTGCTCAGCCTTGGTGACATTGAAGTCAAACCCTCTTGGAGGACCTTGTGGCTTAACCCACTTACAGGACACGGGGCTTGCCCCCCGAGTCCATTCAGCCACTTGCTACCTCTTGATCTCCCGCAGAGCCTTCATCTTCATCTGCCTCAACCAGGACCACCGCACGCTTGAATTTATCCTGGTAAACATCTGGGTGGCGCTTGTTCATATGCGGCGACTTCGCACCATGTGCGCCAGTGAAGGGTAGTCTGCTTGGGAGGCCACGTCCTTGATCGGTGATGCAAGACCAACCACCGCCAACTCGACTGCTTCTTTTTCAGTCACACGAGCCGAATAGCATCGGTTCCTAACGGTCCCGAAGCGCCGGATGTATTCGAAACTGTTTCTCCGCGCTTCTGTCGTACTTGTGCTAGATCGGCAATGCCAGACTCGGAAGCCTCTGAGTGATACTGCATGTGGAACTGCTCCTCCAACTGCTTCCAAGTCCGGATTGAGTCTGGTGGCAGCGATGTGTACCACCCAAAAGCCGATCCTGTGAGGGACTGTGCGAAGAACCTCACACGCAGCTCATCTGATGCTGAGATCGTGCCCAGCTGCGCCAAATATCGGCTCACATGCTCGATGGAGCTGGAACCATCTGATCCATTAAACTTGGAGAAATCAGGGAGCCGATATTTGGGTGGTAGCGGGATCAACTCGTACTCATTGGGGTACGGCTTGGAATAGCCGATTGTCCTCCTTTTCGGCACCATGCCGAACTGGTCTTTTAAGATGGTACTAATCTGATCCACGGTGCTGGCTGTAGGAATCGAACTCTGAAGATTCGCCGGAGTGGCATACTTAGCCAGCCATGCTTGCTTTTCCAGCTCTGAGCCAACTGCGGGAGCTGGACTCTGGAGGTTTGTCTGAGTGGCATACTTAGCTAGCCACGTCTGCTTCTCAAGGTCTGTTCCCGAAGTTCCTCCTGCTGTTCCGGAAGTCCCTGCTGTTGCAGCCTGGTTCGTGAGTGCCCGATTCATTGCCGGTGCGGCACGTATGTGCACGTGTATCCGTGAGGGATCTCCTTAGGCGCCTCATGCAAGAATTGGTAGTCACTAGGGTCACCACCGATCTTGTAGACGACGTATGCCGGTGAATTCGGCACCTCTGGTGCTGCCAACGCGAATGGCAGCGGTGGACGGGACCCGGAGTGGCATCTCTCCTTGGTGAGTCCCCGGAGCTGGTCCCGACGGAGAGTGCTGATGCCTCATGATTTCCTGGATCACGCGAAGAGCGACACGCTCCAAAGTGTTCACCAGGCTCTCAGAATGGCGGTGTAGCGAATGAGCTACCATGAAGTTAATCTCCTGACGCAGAGACCTGGTGCGTTCTTCTGACGGGGCGGACAAGTCCACTCCATCGAGTGCGCCTTCAGGTGAGAACCCTTTCCACCTGATGCCATGTGAGCGGGTTCTGTGAAAAGAGGCGATGAGATCGGCTTCGAGGATCGCTTTGACCTCGTCATGCTTCTTCTTGAGCTCCTCGGTCAGATCCTCGTACGTGACTGGAGTGCCTTCCGCCATCTCAGATGTAGATGGCGATGCGGTTGATGTCGAAGATTGTCCCACCGGGCGTGCCGAAATGTGTTGCGGTCAGAAACCCACCGGCGGGCAGCGACGGGCAACACGGTAGAGCCGGGAGGCTCCCAGGACTGCGGCTGGCCCTGGTCCCTCCGAGCGACGGCCCGCAAAGACTCGGCACGCACGTCCGATGCTGATGCAAGGGCGTGCCACCTGACCTATACCTGGTCAGGAAGGTGTTGGATGTGCCTCGCTTAGTTTCCTGCATGGCATACACGTAAACATTAAATACGAGCCTCGATCGGCTCTCAGGTTGTCCTGTGAATCGGCTCAAAGAGCCGATCCACCCATGATCCGTACGAGGTGTACGATCAGATGGTGGTCCTGCTTGATCAAAATAAAGCTAAAACGACCTACTACGATTTAGGGTTTTCACCGCATAATCGGAACATCCTACTCGTGATTGAGCCTGGCGGCCACACACGGTGATCGTAAACCGACCCTAGACAAGGCCTAAAAACCAACACGAAGTTGATCCTCGGAACATCCTGTCTAGGGCTAGCAAACTACACCCTACGCGCCACTGGATCCTTCAACCCGTTTGTAAGGCCTAACTATGCAGATATTAAACTAATCCTTGAAGAGCAAGGAGCAACCATAACGGATCGGATCTACTAAATAATGATCAAGCGGGTGCCGCCCTTACACCTAAGATAGGTGTAAGGACGGCTAGACGTCTAAGGGTTGCACGACGAGAGCATATGATACGATGAACAATGCTAACCCTAACACATCTATGATAACTACGTTGCTCGCCATCAAAAAGGCTTCAGTACGAGCAACGCATGAACAACGAATAAACGTGTGCTGCCTAGATCGCAAGATGCGATCTAGGCAGCATGATGCTTACCCGGAAGAAACCCTCGAGACAAGGGAGTTGGCGATGCGCCTAGATTGGTTTGTGGTGAACGTGATTGTTGTTTATTTCATAAACCCTAGATACATATTTATAGTCCGTAGACTTTCTAACGTGGGAATAATCCCAACCGGGCACGAGCCCAAACTCCATCTAACCGACACGTATCCTACTATATTACAGATACACGGGCAAACTAGCCCAAACTTTGCATATAAGGCCGATTCATGTATTTCTTCCATGTATATTCTTCAAGCCCATCTCCAATCGCGGCCCACCTCTGATCCGGTCAAATTCTGGTGATAACACTTACACAAGCCATGGCTAACCGAATCCTCGGGTGCCTTCCATCAATCACATACCATGGAGGAGTGTCTATTTGCAATTTTAAGTTGCTTACTGATAAATCAGGGCAAAACATGTGAAGAGAATTATTAATGAAAGTTGATTACTTGGGGCTGGGAACCCCGTTGCCAGCTCTTTTTGCAAAATTATTGGATAAGCGGATGTGCCACTAGTCCATTATGAAAGTATGTCAGGAGTAAATGACAAGATTGAAAGATAAACACCACATATTTCCTCATGAGCTATAAAACATTGACACAAATTGAGAAGCATTTTGAAGGTTTAAAGGTACCAGATGAGAATTTACTTGGAATGGTTTGAAATGCCATGCATAGGTATTTATGGTGGACACTTTGGAATAACTTGGTTTTCAGGGGTTCGGAAGCACGAGCAGCGTTCCCGCTCAGTACAAGTGAAGGCTAGCAATAGACTGGGAAGCGACAATCAAGAGAGCAATAACCGTCATAATCATGCTTGCGACAAAATAAATTAACGGAGGCATAAAAGTGATACAAGAACTCTGAGGTGAAGTAAATCATCGAGGGTTAATTGACTTTTGTTCAGTCATACGCATGCGTGAGCATGTGCCAAGTTGATTCAAGTGAATTATTCAGAGGAGGATACCACAATATCATACCTATCCATGAATAAAACAATGCAAGCAATATTTATGATATGCTACTCATATTAATAAATTGGAGCTAATCATGAGAGATCATGAACTACTAGAGTTTCTTAAATGACATATACCTCATATGAACCAACTAAGCATGCTCACATGGATGAGTATATGTACAAAAATGAAAACAAATAGAGTTCATACCAGCCTCTCACCACAATCGGATTGTCGTAGATCGTCATTATTGCCTTTTCACTTGTATAGCTTGAATAATATGGAATGAAAACCACGCTCCAGCCACCGAAGACCATTGAACTCATAATGAACTTTACAAAACCAAAGAAAAACAGCAAATATTTTTGGTATTTTCGAATTTGGAAACAAGAACAAAAGGAAACAAGCAAACAAAGCAAAATCTTTTTGGATTTTCTTATAGCAAACCAACGATAGCAAATAAAGCAAAATAAAAGCAAGAAATCAAAGTAAACAAATGGTGAAGAGAAACAACAGAAATATTTTTTTGTCTTTTTGTGTTTTGGCAAAGAAACAAAGCAAAAACAAGAAAATGAAAACTAAAAGAGTCACATAAACACAAAGCAGCAGAAATTCGTCAAACTTGACAACAGTACAGTAATCGATTTTTAAGAAATTCTTCCGCTGCTCAGCTCGAAAAGTGTTCAACTAATGAAAGTTAGATAACAACCTGGGGAACATGCACAAAAATTGGCTTCGCGAAATAACGTTCTGGCTGTTTTTGAGAATTTTTTTGGTAACAGTCCAGAATCTGTTTTCAATCAGCACTTCCCCAAATATCATCTTCCTCTTATTAGAAAACCACTTTAAGAAGCTAAACAAGTATGTACAAGTATCCAGCAACCATAATATGCAAAGAATGAGTGATGCCAGGTATACCTCCCCCCAAGCTTAGGCTTTTGGCCTAAGTGGAGATCAACCCCAGCGAGGGTCAGGGTTCCACGCCGGTGGATCATACATGGCGTAGTCATAATAAGGTCCCGGTGCAGAAGAAAAGTGTGAAGGCTCCTCATGCCCAGCTTGTTGATGCGAAGAACTTGCTGCATCGGATGACGAGTCGAGGCGTTCCTCGACCTCCTCCGTGCCGTCTCTTGCATGATGGCCATCTCCCTCTATGTATGCATTCAGTACACCTTCCGTGACTGACCAATCCTCCCTGGAATCAAGGTTAAATAGAACAGGTGCAGGCAATCCTACTAGTTTTTCAGTTTTCTTAGTTGTTCTCCAAGTTTTCTTGTAAAATGTTATCTTATAAGACAGGTTACTCAAATTAGACAAATCAGAAACAAATTCATGCTTAATCATGGAGACTATGTCAAGTTTCTCTATGGGAAGCTGAATATCAAGATGGTGAGGTTCTACACCATGCATAGCTAATAAACGAGAGGCGATGAGACCTCCACAAATTCCGCCCTTCTCACGGTTAGTAGCAAGTCTATAGGCTATCAAAGCACCCAAATTATAGGTCTTATTACTTTGCAATGCAGCAGCTAGAAAAGCTAAATCCTGGATAGATAATTCACTTGCATTCTTTCTAGCAAGAACGCACTTAGTAATGAAATAAGCAAAGTAGCGAATAGCTGGGAGTTGAATGCTACTGATTTTACCACCATCCTCTGAGAAGCTTCTTCCATGACAAATCATCTTGAAGAGGTTCAAGAGCTCTTGCGGCGATCCCCTTATCTTCTCGCATGATCCCCATTGCGGCACTCTAATTGCTGCACAAAAATCATCGAATGGCAAGTTGACATTTTTATTATAAATTTTGTACCGAACCATGGGGTTAGATTGCGACCAATTGAATTCAAAATCCTGCACTACAGATATAGTCAATTTTTCATATTGGCATGGTTCACCAACAACAAAATCATCCAACCCTGCACGAGAAATTAGATTCTGAACATCTCGCAAGATTCCTGCACTTCTCATAAAATCAACGCACGGGTAGTAAGAGGGGTACACTCCTTCTTCGCGGTGAACTCTCATAACCTGTTGCACCTCCAAATCTTGTTGGTTGAGTTGGTGCTTATTCCACTCCATTTTCTGAAATTTTTCAACAAACAATATAAAATTTGATTTGGTGACATATAATTTAGGGAAACTACCATAGGAAGTTGCTAGAGTACTAATCATGCATCAAAACTAGTTTCTACAACTTAGAACAAGCATGCAAGCTCACTAAACATGTTACCTATAGCAGCAAAATATTCAAGATATACTCAACCAAACAAAATTCTACTTGGATAATCGGAGGAGTCACATACCGGAGAGCAAATGTGCCAAATTTCAGACAGAAATCTGGGCTGAGCAAAGAGATCGAGAAATCTTGAGCTCTTGAGCAGAAACGCGAGTGAGAGAAATCTGATGCGAGTTTTTTTGGGAGAGAGAAGAGAGTGGAAGGAAGAGATGAAGTGGTGGGGCAAGGAGGGGCCCACACACCAGGGTGGCGCGCCCCCCTTGTTGGCCGCGCCGGCCTGTGGGGTGCCACCCTGGGGTGCCCCACTGGTCATCCCAGGTGTTCCCAGGTGCCTCGTCGAAAAATAGGACCAATGGTATAATTTTTGTGAATTTTTGAAAACTTTGAAAAATGCACATTTCTGGGTGCTAAATTTATTATTACTGGGCAGAAAAAGATTTTGAAATCTCTAATTAACTAAGGAACTTTGCAAAACAAAAGTGCTACAGCAAGTAGAACAAGTGGAGGAAGAAAGAGATGTTGTTTAGCTCCTATATGCATATAAAATGAATTTGTTAACAAGGTTGATCAAGTCTTGCCACCAAATAAATTTTACATAGCATAAGAAGAATTAAACCTCAAATCAATCATGTTACCTTGTATTGTATTGATATGGATCCAATCACAAGAGTTTGATATTCTTCTTTAGGCTCATATATAGGACAATCAATAGTTCCCACTTTGATAGTTCTCACATTAGAAATTGTATTAACTCCACATGCTTTCTCAATCCTCTTGGGAAAATAAACGGTATGCTCCTTGTCATCGACATTGAAAGTAACTTTTCCTTTATTGCAATCAATAACAGCCCCTGCGGTGTTAAGAAAAGGTCTCCCAAGAATAATAGACATATTATCATCTTCAGGCATTTCCAACACAACAAAATCAGTTAATATTAAGCAATTATTAGTAACTTGAACAGAGAACATCCTCGGATATACCAACAGGAATAGCAAGTAGATTTATCAGCCATTTGCAAAGATATATCAGTCGGTATCAACTTATCTAAATAAAGTCTCTTATAAAGAGAGAAAGGCATAACACTAACACCCGCTCCCAAATCACATAGAGCAGTTCTAACATAATTATTCTTGATGGAACAAGGAATAGTCGGTATACTCGGGTCGCCAAGCTTCTTTGGAACCTTACCATTGAAAGAGTAATTAGCAAGCATAGTGGATATCTCCTCATTAGGAATTTTCCTTTTGTTAGTGACAATATCTTTCATATACTTTGAATAAGGAGGCAATTTAATAGCATCAGTCAAAGGGATTGGCAGGAATAAAGGTTTCATCCAATCACAAAATTTATTATAGTGTTCTTATTCCTTTGATTTTAGTTTCTTAGCAGGAAAAGGCATTTGCTTTTGAACCCAAGGTTCTCTTTCATTACCATGTTTCTTAGCAATAAAATCTTCTTTAGTATACTTTTTATTTTTAGCATGCTTTTCAGGTTCTTCTTCAACCTCTTCTTTATCAGAAGCATCATTCTTATCATTATCTTTATCATGTTCATTACCACTTTCAGTTTCAACATCGAAATAGAAATACTATTAGGATCATTAACAGGCTCAGAGGATTCTACAACAGTTTTATGTTTCTTTTTCTTTTTCTTAGATGGAGCACTAGTTTCAGTTCGTTGAGAATCTTGTTCAACTCTTTTGGGATGCCCTTCAGGATATAAAGGATCATGGGTAGAAACACCGCCTCTAGTTGTTACTTCATAAGCATGTTTTTTCTTTAGAATTATCTTTTAACAAGTCATTTTGCACTTTAGTGAGTTGATCAATTTGAGTTTGAACCATGCAATTCACCAATAGCTCGAGAATTTTCCATTAAATGATTCTCTACTCTCATATTGAAATTATTTTGCTTAACAATATAATTATCAAACTCATCTAAGCATTGAGCAGGAGGTTTTGAATACGGAATATCTTCTCTAGTAAAGCGTTCAAGAGAGTGTACCTCAATCATGGATGAAGGGGGAGTGATCTTACATAAATCTTCTATGGGAGGTAAATTCTTCACATCTTCGGATTTAATACCCTTCTCTTTAAGAGATTTCTTGGCTTCCCTCATATCTTCATCATTTAATTTAATCATACCCCTCTTCTTCAATATTGGTGTCGGGGTTGGTTCAGGTGTAGACCAATCATCATGATTCCGGCCTATTCTCGCCAATAATTCTTCAGCGTCGTCTGGAGTTCTTTTCCTGAAACACAACCAGCACAACTATCTAGGTATGTGATACGTCTCCGACGTATCGATAATTTCTTATGTTCCATGCCACATTATTGATGATATCTACATGTTTTATGCATACTTTATGTCATTATTATGCGTTTTCCGGAACTAACCTATTGACGAGATGCCGAAGGGCCAGTTCCTTGTTTTCTCGCTGTTTTTGGTTCCGAAATCCTAGTAAGGAAATATTCTCGAAATCGGACGAAATCAACGTCCAGCATCCTATTTTTCCACGAAGCTTCCGGAACACCCGAGAGCCGCCGGAGGGGGGCCACGGGCCCACCGGACGACGAGGGCCGGCGCGGCCAAGGGGGCCGCGCCCCCTGTTGTGTCGTCGCCTCGTTGACCTTCCGACGCCGCCTCTTCGCCTATATAAAGGTCCCCGACCTAAAACTTCGATACGGAAAAGCCACGGTACGAGAAACCTTCCGAGCCGCCGCCATCGCGAAGCCAAGATCCGGGGGACAGGAGTCTCCGTTCCGGCACGCCGCCGGGACGGGGAAGTGCCCCGGAAGGCTCCTCCATCGACACCACCGCCATCTCCATCAACGCTGCTGTCTCCCATGAGGAGGGAGTAGTTCTCCATCGAGGCTCGGGGCTGTACCGATAGCTATGTGGTTAATCTCTCTCCTATGTGCTTCAATACAATAATCTCATGAGTTGCCTTACATGATTGAGATTCATATGATGATGCTTGTAATCTAGATGTCATTGTGCTAGTCAAGTGGGTTTTACTTATGTGATCTCCGGAGACTCCTTGTCCCACGTGTGTAAAGGTGACAAGTGTGTGCACCGTGTGGGTCTCTTAGGCTATATTTCACGAATACTTATTCACTTGTTATGAATGGCATAGTGAAGTGCTTATTTATATCTCTTTATGATTGCAATGTGTTTTGTATCACAATTTATCTGTGTGCTACTCTAGTGATGTTATTAAAGTAGTTTATTCCTCCCGCACGGTGTAATGGTGACAAGTGTGTGCATCGTGTAGTACTTGGCGTAGGCTATGATTGTGATCTCTTGTAGATTATGAAGTTAACTATTTCTATGATGGTATTGATGTGATCTATGCCTCCTTTCGTAGTGTGAAGGTGACAGTGTGCCTGCTATGTTAGTACTTGGTTTGGTTATGTTGATCTGTCATGCACTCTAAGGTTATTTAAATATGAACATTGAATATTGTGGAGCTTGTTAACTCCGGCATTGAGGGTTCGTGTAATCCTACACAGTTAGTGGTGTTCATCATCCAACAAGAGAGTGTAGAGTCTAGCATCTATCTATTTATTCTATTATGTGATCAATGTTGAGAGTGCCCACTAGTGAAAGTATGATCCCTAGGCCTTGTTCCTAAATATCGCTATCGCTGCTTGTTTCATTGTTTTATCGCATCCGTACTTCGCAATATTACCACCATCAACCACACGCCGGCAAGCACTTTTCCGGCGCCGTTACTACTTGCTCATATTCATTCATACCACCCGTATTTCACTATCTCTTCGCCGAACTAGTGCACCTATTAGGTGTGTTGGGGACACAAGAGACTTCTTGCTTTGTGGTTGCGGGGTTGCATGAGAGGGATATCTTTGACCTCTTCCTCCCCGAGTTCGATAAACCTTGGGTGATCCACTTAAGGGAAACTTGCTGCTGTTCTACAAACCTCTCGCTCTTGGAGGCCCAACACTGTCTACAAGAATAGAAGCACCCGTAGACATCAAGCACTTTTCCAGGCGCCGTTGCCGGGGAGGAAAGGTAAACGGCACACACACACGCGGACCCCGGCAACTAGCCACTTTTCTGGCGCCGTTGCCGGGGAGGAAAGGTAAAAGGCACTCATACTCCGGTCCCAGGTAAAGTACTTTTCTGTCGCCGTTGTGTGTGTGCTCGAAGCTATTTCCTTTAGATCCTGCAATTGCATCTTTTTGTTTCTTGTTTACACTAGTTTGGCATAATGGACAACAATGAGCTTCTTATTCTATTTCCTGATTTAAGACATGGATGGTTTGATGCGAAAATTAAAAAACCTATGGAACATATTAGTATGAACGCTTTGAACACCATTGTTGCTAATGATATGGAAAATTCTAAGCTTGGGGAAGTTGGTTTTGATGAGCATGATAGTTTTAGTCCCCAAAGCATTGAGGAGAAAATTTACTTTGATGATACTTTGCCTCCTATTTATGATGATTATAATGATATTGGTCTTTTAGTACCGCCTGTTATGGAGGATAAATTTGACTATGATTACAATATGCCTCCTATATTTGATGATGAGAATAATAATGATAGCTACTTTGTTGAATTTGCTCCCACTATTACCAATAAAATTAACTATGCCTATGTGGAGAGTAATAATTTTATGCATGAGACTCATGATAAGAATGCTTTATGTGATAGTTATATTGTTGAGTTTGCTCATGTTGCTACTGAAAGTTATTATGAGAGAGGAAAATATGGTTGTAGAAATTTTCATGTTACTAAAATGCCTCTCTATGTGCTGAAATTTTTGAAGCTACACCTGTTCTATCTTCCTATGCTTGTTACTTTGCTCTTCATGAACTTGTTTATTTACAAGATTCCTATGCATAGGAAGCATGTTAGGCTTAAATTTGTTTTGAATTTGCTTCTTGATGCTCTCTTTTGCTTCAACTACTATTTCTTGCGAGTGCATCATTAAAACTGCTGAGCCCATCTTAATGGCTATAAAGAAAGCACTTCTTGGGAGATAACCCATGTGTTTATTTTGTTACAGTACTTTTATTTTGTATTTGTGTCTTGGAAGTTGTTACTACTGTAGCAACCTCTCCTTATCTTAGTTTTGTTGCATTGTTGTGCCAAGTAAAGTCTTTGATAGTAAGGTTCATACTAGATTTGGATTACTGCGCGGAAACAGATTTCTTGCTGTCACGAATCTGGGCCTAATTCTCTGTAGGTAACTCAGAAAATTATGCCAATTTACGTGAGTGATCCTCAGATATGTACGCAACTTTCATTCAATTTGGACATTTTCATCGGAGCAAGTCTGGTGCCTCAATAAAATTCGTCTTTACGGACTGTTCTGTTTTGACAGATTCTGCCTTTTATTTCGCATTGCTTCTTTCGCTGTGTTGGGTGGATTTCTTTGTTCCATTACCTTCCAGTAGCTTTAGGAAATGTCCAGAAATATTAAGAATGATTGTGTCACCTCTGAACATGTGAATTTTTGATTATGCACTAACCCTCTAATGAGTTTGTTTCGAGTTTGGTGTGGAGGAAGTTTTCAAGGGTCAAGAGAGGAGGATGATATACTATGATCAAGGAGAGTGAAAGCTCTAAGCTTGGGGATGCCCCGGTGGTTCACCCCTGCATATTTTAAGAAGACTCAAGCGTCTAAGCTTGGGGATGCCCAAGTCATCCCCTTCTTCATCGACAACATTATCAGGTTCCTCCCCTGAAACTATATTTTTATTCCATCACATCTTATGTGCTTTACTTGGAGCGTCTTTGTGCTTTTATTTTTGTTTTTGTTTTGTTATTTTCATTCTCTGAATAAATACATGCTTGTGTGGGAGAGAGACACGCTCTGCTGGTTCATATGAACACATGTGTTCTTAGCTTTTAATGTTCACGGCGAAGGTTGAAACTGCTTCGTTAATTGTTATATGGTTGGAAACGGGAAATGCTACATGTAGTAATTCTAAAATGTCTTGAATAATTTGATACTTGGCAATTGTTGTGCTCATGTTTAAGCTCTTGCATCATATACTTTGCACCTATTAATGAAGAAACACCTAGAGCTTGCTAAATTTGGTTTGCATATTTGGTCTCTCTAAAGTCTAGATAATTTCAAGTATTGAGTTTTGAACAACAAGGAAGACGGTGTAGAGTCTTATAATGTTTACAATATGTCTTTTATGTGAGTTTTGCTGCACCGGTTCATCCTTGTGTTTGTTTCAAATAACCTTGCTAACCTAAACCTTGTATCGAGAGGGAATACTTCTCATGCATCCAAAATCCTTGAGCCAACCACTATGCCATTTGTGTCCACCATACCTACCTACTACATGGTATTTCTCCGCCATTCCAAAGTAAATTGCTTGAGTGCTACCTTTAAAATTTCCATTCTTTACCTTTACAATATATAGCTCATGGGACAAATAGCTTAAAAACTATTGTGGTATTGAATATGTACTTATGCACTTTATCTCTTATTAAGTTGCTTGTTGTGCGATAACCATGCTTCGGGGACGCCATCAACTACTCTTTGTTGAATATCATGTGAGTTGCTATGCATGTCCGTCTTGTCCGAAGTAAGGGAGATCTACCACTTTAATGGTTAGAGCATGCATATTGTTAGAGAAGAACATTGGGCCGCTAACTAAAGCCATGAATCATGGTGGAAGTTTCAGTTTTGGACATATATCCTCAATCTCATATGAGAACACTAATTGTTGCTACATGCTTATGCATTAAAGAGGAGTCCATTATCTGTTGTCCATGTTGTCCCGGTATGGATGTCTAAGTTGAGAATAATCAAAAGCGAGAAATCCAAAATGCGAGCTTTCTCCTTAGACCTTTGTACAGGCGGCATGGAGGTACCCCTTTGTGACACTTGGTTAAAACATGTGTATTGCGATGATCCCGGTAGTCCAAGCTAATTAGGACAAGGTGCGGGCACTATTAGTATACTATGCATGAGGCTTGCAACTTGTAAGATATAATTTACATGATACATATGCTTTATTACTACCGTTGACAAAATTGTTTCATGTTTTCAAAACCAAAGCTCTAGCACAAATATAGCAATCGATGCTTTCCTCTTTGAAGGACCATTCTTTTACTTTTATGTTGAGTCAGTTCACCTATTTCTCTCCACCTCAAGAAGCAAACACTTGTGTGAACTGTGCATTGATTCCTACATACTTGCATATTGCACTTGTTATATTACTCTATGTTGACAATTATCCATGAGATATACATGTTACAAGTTGAAAGCAACCGCTGAAACTTAATCTTCCTTTGTGTTGCTTCAATACCTTTACTTTGATTTATTGCTTTATGAGTTAACTCTTATGCAAGACTTATTGATGCTTGTCTTGAAGTACTATTCATGAAAAGTCTTTGCTTTATGATTCATTTGTTTACTCATGTCATTACCATTGTTTTTATCGCTGCATTCATTACATATGCTTACAATAGTATGATCAAGGTTATGATGGCATGTCACTCCGAAATTATCTTTGTTATCGTTTACCTGCTCGGGACGAGCAGGAACTAAGCTTGGGGATGCTGATACGTCTTCGACGTATCGATAATTTCTTATGTTCCATGCCACAATATTGATGATATCTACATGTTTTATGCATACTTTATGTCATTATTATGCGTTTTCCGGAACTAACCTATTGACGAGATGCCGAAGGGCCAGTTGCTATTTTCTGGCTGTTTTTGGTTCCGAAATCCTAGTAAGGAAATATTCTCGGAATCGGACGAAATCAACGCCCAGCATCCTATTTTTCCACGAAGCTTCCGGAACACCCGAGAGCCGCCAGAGGGGGCCACAGGCCCACCAGACAGTAGGCCGGCACGGCCAAGGGGGGGCCCGCGCCCCCCTGTTGTGTCGTCGCCTCGTTGACCTTCTGACGCCGCCTCTTCGCCTATATAAAGGTCCCTGACCTAAAACTTCGATACGGAAAAGCCACGGTACGAGAAACCTTCCAGAGCCGCCGCCATCGCGAAGCCAAGATCCGGGGGACAGAAGTCTCTGTTCCGGCACGCCGCCGGGACGGGGAAGTGCCCCGGAAGGCTCCTTCATCGACACCACCGCCATCTCCATCAACGCTGCTTGTCTCCCATGAGGAGGGAGTAGTTCTCCATCGAGGATCGGGGCTGTACCGGTAGCTATGTGGTTAATCTCTCTCCTATGTGCTTCAATACAATAATCTCATGAGCTGCCTTACATGATTGAGATTCATATGATGATGCTTGTAATCTAGATGTCATTGTGCTAGTCAAGTGGGTTTTACTTATGTGATCTCCGGAGACTCCTTGTCCCACGTGTGTAAAGGTGACGAGTGTGTGCACCGTGTGGGTCTCTTAGGCTATATTTCATGGAATACTTATTCACTGTTATGAATGGCATAGTGAAGTGCTTATTTATATCTCTTTATGATTGCAATGTGTTTTGTATCACAATTTATCTGTGTGCTACTCTAGTGATGTTATTAAAGTAGTTTATTTCTCCTGCACGGTGTAATGGTGACAGTGTGTGCATCGTGTAGTACTTGGCGTAGGCTATGATTGTGATCTCTTGTAGATTATGAAGTTAACTATTGCTATGATGGTATTGATGTGATCTATGCCTCCTTTCGTAGTGTGAAGGTGACAGTGTGCATGCTATGTTAGTACTTGGTTTGGTTATGTTGATCTGTCATGCACTCTAAGGTTATTCAAATATGAACATTGAATATTGTGGAGCTTGTTAACTCCGGCATTGAGGGTTCGTGTAATCCTACACAGTTAGTGGTGTTCATCATCCAACAAGAGGGTGTAGAGTCTAGCATCTATCTATTTATTCTGTTATGTGATCAATGTTGAGAGTGTCCACTAGTGAAAGTATGATCCCTAGGCCTTGTTCCTAAATACTGCTATCGCTGCTTGTTTACTGTTCTACTGCATCTGTACTTCCTGCAATATTACCACCATCAACCACACGCCAGCAAGCACTTTTCTGGCGCCGTTACTACTGCTCATATTCATTCATACCACCTGTATTTCACTATCTCTTCGCCGAACTAGTGCACCTATTAGGTGTGTTGGGGACACAAGAGACTTCTTGCTTTGTGGTTGCAGGGTTGCATGAGAGGGATATCTTTGACCTCTTCCTCCCTGAGTTCGATAAACCTTGGGTGATCCACTTAAGGGAAACTTGCTGCTGTTCTACAAACCTCTGCTCTTGGAGGCCCAACACTGTCTACAAGAATAGAAGCACCCGTAGACATCAGTATGCCCTAGACTCAGTGGTTAGTCCACTATAAAATATATCAAGTAAATCATGCTTTTCCAAATCATGTTCAGGCCGAGCTCTAATAAGAGAGCAAAATCTAGCCCAAGCCTCAGGCAATTTCTCTCCATCTTCCTGATCAAAATTATAAATTCTCCGCAAAGCAATATGTTGAGCACTAGCAGGAAAGTATTTCCGGAAGAAAACATCAAGCAATTCTTTTGGACTATTAATAGAATCAGGTGGCAAACTATTATACCAAGTTTTAGCATCATCCTTTAATGAGAAAGGGAAAATTTTAGCAACGAAATAAGTACGCTTCTTAACATCATCGAGAAAACAAGCTACTCGGAGTAGATAGCTCAATCATGTGTTCTACAGCACTTTCTTTTTCAGTACCACAAAAAGGTGTTTTCTCAACAATAGATATATGAGACAAATCAAGAGAAAAATCATAATCCTTATCCTTAATGTTTATAGGAGATGTGGAAAATTTAGGATCAGGAGACAGTTTATATCTAACAGTATGTTGTGCAAGCAACTTTTTAATTTTTCTTGCATCAGTAGTAGCATTGCATTTATCAATAAAATCATCATCAAGTTCTACATAATCTTCATCAAGATCATCACTAGAGTATTCAACAGACTCAGGTGAATTAACATCTGTAGCAGCATCTTCATTAGGAGTTTCAGTACTTTCAATTTGTCTAGACCTAGCAATTGTAGCATCAAGAAAAGATCCTAATGAACCATCATTATCAAGCACAGCAGAAGCATCATCAAAACTATAAGAGGAATTTTCAGATCTAGCAGAAGTACCAGCATGTGAGGCTTGTGGTGGTGAAACAAGTTTATCTATCACAGATGGTGAATCAAGAGCAACAGAGGTACTCATAGTTGTACCTTTTCTTGTAGTGGATGGTAATATGGCGACTTTAGTATCGCGAGGTTTACCCATGATGGAGAATTTGCAGCGAACAATATCAATCCAAGTGAACTTGCAAATAAAGCTATGCTCCCCGGCAACGGCGCCAGAAAATAGTCTTGATGACCCACAAGTATAGGGGATCGCAAAAGTCTTCGCGGGAAGTAAAACCCAATTTATTGATTCGACACAAGGGGAGACAAAGAATACTTGTAAGCTGATGACCCACAAGTATAGGGGATCGCAGCAGTCTTCGCGGGTAGTGAAACCCAATTTGTTGATTCGACACAAGGGGAGACAAAGAATACTTGAAAGCCTTAACAGCGGAGTTGTCAATTTAGCTGCACCTGGAAACAGACTTGCTCGCAAGAGTTTATCGATAGTAACAGTTTTATAGCGATAGCGAGTAGTGAAATAACAGACAGCAGAGTAACGGAGACAGCAGTAGTGATTATAGTAAACAACAAGATTAAAATACTGTAGGCACGGGGACGGATAACGGGCGTTGCATGGATGAGAGAAACTCATGTAACAATCAAGCAGTGCATTTGCAGATAATAATAAAACGGTGTCCAAGTACAAAGCAATCAATAGGCATGTGTTCCAATTATAGTCGTACGTGCTCGCAATGAGAAATCGGCACAACATCTTTTGTCCTACCAGCCGGTGGCAGCCGGGCCTCAAGGGAATCTCATCGGATATTAAGGTACTCCTTTTAATAGAGTACCGGAGCAAAGCATTAACACTCCGTGAACACATGTGATCCTCACATCACTACCATCCCCTCCGGTTGTCCCGATTTCGTCACTTCGGGGCCATTGGTTCCGGACAGCGACATGTGTATACAACTTGCGGGTAAGACCATAAACAATGAATATCATGATGAAATAATAACATGTTCAGATCTGAGATCATGGCACTCGGGCCCTAGTGACAAGCATTAAGCATAACAAGTTGCAACAATATCATCAAAGTACCAATTACGGACACTAGGCACTATGCCCTAACAATCTTATTCTATTACATGACCAATCTCATCCAATCCCTACCATCCCCTTCAGCCTACAGCGGGGGAATTACTCACACATGGATGGGGGAAACATGGCTGGTCGATGGAGAGGCGTCGGTGGTGATGATGGCGATGATCTCCTCCAATTCCCCGTCCCGGCGGAGTGCCAGAACGGAGTTTCTGGTCCCAAGACGGAGTTTCGCGATGGTGGCGGCGTACTGGATGTCTTCTAGCAAAAGTGTTCGGGAAAGTAGATACGTTTTGGACGTATCAATTCCCCCCAAGCTTAGCTTATTGCTTGTCCTCAAGCAATTCAGTTAACAACTGAGCGATAAAAGAACTTTCACGAACACATTTGTTCATATGTTGTAAATATTCTCATGCTATGGCTAACACTTAGGCAGTTCATAATAAGATACATGCAAATAAGATCATCTAATAGCTATGTCAATCATGGAAAGGTACCAACAATTAATAATAAGCATCATGAATCATGTATATAAGCAGGATTGCAATGTTCATAAAAGAGTATGATAGAGTGGTATCTCGCTTGCCCATATTTGATCAGCAAAACATAAATGCTCAGGCACCTCTGAAGTTCATAGAAAGACTAGAAATAGCGATTGTCAAAGATAAAGGCATCAAAGTTATACCACAATTAATCACATTTTGGGACAAGCATATTATACTAAGAATGACAGTTGTGCTCTCAAGAAATTGCTCAAAGAAAGGATGGAGACTCAATGTAAAAGTAAAAGATTGACCCTTCGCAGAGGGAAGCGAGGGATTAACATGCGCTAGAGCTTTTCATTTTTAAAACAGGAGTAAAATTGTTTTGAGAGGTGTTTGTTGTTGTCAACGAATGGTAATGGGTACACCAACTACCTCGCCAACCGGACTTTCAAGAGCGGCTCCCATGAAGGACGTTATCTCTACCAGCAAGGTAGATCATCCCTCTTCTCTTTTGTTTACACACGTATTTTAGTTTTATTATGGGTGACACTCCCCCAACCTTTGCTTACACAAGCCATGGCTAACCGAATCCTCGGGTGCCTTCCATCAATCACATACCATGGAGGAGTATCTATTTGCAAAATTAAGTTGCTTACTGATGAATCGGAGCAAAACATGTGAAGAGAATTATTAGTAAAGTTTGATTAATCGGGTCGGGAACCCCATTGCCGGCTCTTTTTGCAAAATTATTGGATAAGCGGATGTGCCACTAGTCCATATGAAAGTCCGTCAAGAGTAAATGACAAGGTTGAAAGTTAAACACCACATACTTCCTCATGAGATATGAAACATTAACACAAATTGAGAAGCATTTTGAAGGTTTAAAGGTAGCGCATGAGAATTTACTTGGAATGGTTTGAAATGCCATGCATAGGTATTTATGGTGGACACTCTGGAATAACTTGGTTTTCATGTGTTTGGAAGCACGAGCAGCGTTCCCGCTCAGTACAAGTGAAGGCTAGCAATAGACTGGGAAGCGACAATCAAGAGAGCAATAACTGTCATAATCATGCTTGCGACAAAAATAAATTAACGGAGGCATAAAAGTGATACAAGAACTCTGAGGTAAAGTAAATCATCGAGGCTTAATTGACATTTTGTTCAGTCATATGCATGCGCGAGCATGTGCCAAGTTGATTCAAGAAAATTATTCAGAGGAGGATACCACAATGTCATACCTATCTATGAATAAAGCAATGCAAGCAAATATTCATGACATGTTACTCATATTAATGAATTGGAGCTAATCATGAGAGATCATGAACTACTAGACTTTCTTAAATGACATATACCTCACATGAACCAACTAAGCATGCTCACATGGATGAGTATATGTACAAAAATGAAAACAAATAGAGTTCATACCAGCCTCTCACCATAATCAGATCGTCGTATATCGTCATTATTGCCTTTTCACTTGTGTAGCTTGAATAATATGGAATGAAAACCACGCTCCAGCCACCGAAGACCATTGAACTCATAAAGAACTTTACAAAACCAAAGAAGAACAGCAAATATTTTTGGTGTTTTCGAATTTGGAAGCAAGAACAAAAGGAAACAAGCAAACAAAGCAAAATCTTTTTGGATTTTCTTATAGCAAACCAACGATAGCAAATAAAGCAAGATAAAAGAAAGAAACTAAAATAAACAAGTGGTGAAGAGAAACAACAGAAATATTTCTGGTCTTTTTGTGTTTTAGGAAAGAAACAAAGTAAGAATAAGAAAATGAAAACTAAAAGAAACACAGAAAAGCAAGATGGCAGAAATCTGCCAAAACTTGACAGCAGTACAGTAATCGATTTTAAAGAAATTCTTAAGCTGCTCAGATCGAAAAGTGTTCAACTAATGAAAGTTAGATAACAACCTGGGGAACATGAAAAAAAATTGGCAGCTCAAAATAACGTTCTGGCTGTGCGCACGATTTTTTTTAGTAACAGTCCAGAATCTGTTTTCAAGCAGCACTTCCCCAAATATCATCTCCCTCTCATTAGAAAACCACTCAAAGAAACTAAACAAGTATGTACAAGTATCCAGCAACCATAATATGCAAAGAATGAGTGATGCCGGTATACCTCCCCCCAAGCTTAGGCTTTTGGCCTAAGTGGAGATCAATCCCATGGTGCCCATGAAGTAGCACCTCCGTATTACGACGAAGATGGATCATATTCCGGGTATGTGCTGGAAGAAGCACCCGGATACGTGACGGTGTAGTCGTAGGAGGGCTCGGCGTCCTCGGAGTCATGCTGCTGGTGGAAGCCTTGTATCTTCAATTGCTCATCCACCTCCTCCTTAGAGCGCGACCACGGTTTCCTGTCAATACTGAACAAATCTGGCTGCGGCAAAAGGACTTCCCTCTCTTCCCCGTCAGCAAACAAAATTCTATAGACAATATTATCTAAGCTAGAGTCAGTTGTAACAAATTGATGACTCTTCATAGCAGCAATATCGAGCCTCATAGGAGTTATTTTTACATCATTAGGGTCAAGAGGAAACTCTAAATATGCTAAAATGCGCGATGCAATAATTCCTCCAAATATGGGCCCCTTGTTAGACAAGCGGCGAGCAACAAGAGCACCAAGATGATAAGGCGTGTCCCCAGTGAGTGCAGCAATTAAGAAACCAAGGTGATAGCTAGATATGTTACTAGTGTTCTCCCTACCAAGAATGCTAGTACCAATGTAATAAGCAAAATACTTAATGGCGGGGAGTTGAATGTTTCTTATCTTGCCACGCTGAATGGTGCGACAATCATCATTGGTGATCCCTCGATAGAGCTCCAGCAATTCCTTGGGGTTTTCCTCGATCTTCCTTGCTGTACCTACATGGGCAATACCCAATGCAGCACAATTTTTTTCTAACTTCATAGTAATAGGCTTACCATAGATCTTACATTCTACGGTCGGGCGAAAGTGCTTATTGTTGAATTTGAAGCTCTCCACAAAGATTTTAGTGAGCGTATAGTATTGCTCACTCTCATCTCCCACATAGGTGGTTAAACCTGCCTTACCAACGAGGGTCAAGAAATCATCCAACAATCCTGCATTACTCAAAAAGTCATAACATGGGAGGATGCATCATTAGGGACTCCATTGTCCTCTTCGGGTGCGAAGCTTGGTGCGATGAGGTCCTCATTATAGGATGGCCTGAATCGGGTGGATGACCTAGAGGGCCTCCCCGTGCTTGTTGTCTCTCTTTCAAACACTTCTCCAAAGTTACAATTATCCATCTTCCTTTTCTGAAATTTTTCAACAAACAATATAAAATTTGATTTGGTGACATATACTTGAGGGAAACTACCATAGGAACTTGCTAGAGTACTAATCATGCATCAAAACTAGTTTCTACCACTTAGAACAAGCATGCAAGCTCACTAAACATGTTACCTACAGCAGCAAAATATTCAAGATATACTCCACCAAACAAAATTCTACTTGGATAATCGGAGGAGTCACATACCGGAGAGCAAATGTGCCAAATTTCAGACAGAAATCTGGGCTGAGCAAAGAGATCGAGAAATCTGGAGCTCTTGAGCAAAAAAGCGAGTGAGAGGAAGCTGGTGTCGATTTTTTCGGGAGAGAGAAGAGTGTGGGAGGAAGAGATGCTGAAGTGGGGCAAAGAGGGACCCACACACCAGGGTGGCGCGCCCCCCTTGCTGGCCGCGCCGGCCTGTGGGGTGCCACCCTGGGGTGCCCCACTGGTCATCCCCAGGTGCTCCCAGGTGCATTTTCGAAAAATAGGACCAACGGTATAATTTTTGTGAATTTTTGAAAACTTTGAAAAATGCACATTTCTGGGTATTAAGTTTATTATTACTGGCCTGGAAATTTTTTGAAATCTCTAATTAACTAAGGAACTTTACAAAACAAAAGTGCTACAGCCAAGTAGAACAAGTGGAGGAAGAAAGAGATGTTGTTTACCTCCTCTATGCATATAAAAAGTATTTGTTAACAAGGTTGATCAAGTCTTGCCACCAAATAAATTTTACATAGCATAAGAAGAAATAAACCTCAAATCAATCATGTTACCTTGAATTGTATTGATATGGATCCAATCATAAGATTTTGATATCCTTCTTTAGGCTCATATATAGGACAATCTATAGTTCCAACTTTGATAGTTCTCACATTAGAAATAGTATTAACTCCACATACTTTATCAATCCTCTTGGGGAAATAGATGGTGTGCTCCCTATCATCAACATTGAAAGTAACCTTTCCTTTATTGCAATCAATAACAGCCCTTGCGGTGTTAAGAAAAGGTCTCCCAAGAATAATAGACATATTATCATCTTCAGGCATTTCCAACACAACAAAATCAGTTAATATCAAGCAGTTATTAGTAACTTGAACAGGAACATCCTCACATATACCAACAGAAATAGCAGTAGATTTATCAGCCATTTGCAAAGATATATCAGTAGGTATCAACTTATCTAAGTAAAGTCTCTTATAAAGAGAAAAAGGCATAACACTAACACCGGCTCCCAAGTCACATAGAGCAGTTTTAACATAATTATTCTTAATAGAACAAGGAATAGTAGGTATACCTGGGTCGCCCAACTTCTTTGGAACTTTGCCATTGAAAGAGTAATTAGAAAGCATAGTGGAAATTTCCTCATTGGGGATTTTCCTTTTGTTAGTAACAATATGTTTCATATACTTTGAATAAGGAGGCAATTTAATAGTATCAGTCAAAGGGATTTGCAAAAATAAAGGTTTCATCCAATCACAAAATTTATTATAGTGTTCTTCTTCCTTTGATTTTAGTTTCTTAGCAGGAAAAGGCATTTGCTTTTGCACCCAAGGTTCCCTTTCATTACCATGTTTCTTAGCAATAAAATCTTCTTTAGTATACTTTTTATTTTTATCTTGCTTTTCGGGTTCATTTTCAACTTCTTCTTTATCGAAACATCATTCTTATCATTACCATTATTATTATCATGTTCATTACCACTTTCGGTTTCAGCATCGGAAATAGAAATACTATTAGGATCATTAACAGGTTCGAGAGGATTCTACAACATTTTTATGTTTCTTCTTCTTTTTCTTAGAAGGAGCACTAGGTTCAATGCGTTGAGAATCTTGTTCAATTCTTTTGGGATGCCCTTCAGGATATAGAGGATCCTGGGTAGAGACACCACCTCTAGTTGTTACTTCATAAGCATGTTTCTCTTTAGAATTATTTTTTAATAAGTCATTTTGCACTTTAGTAAGCTGATCAATTTGAGTTTGAACCATTTGAAAATGTTTAACAAGCATCTTAACATCATTGGAGGTTCTCTCCACAATATCATGCAAATTGCTAATAGCTTGAGAATTTTCCATTAGATGATTCTCTACTCTCATATTAAAATTTTCTTGCTTAACAATATAATTATCAAACTCATCTAAGCATTGCGCAGGAGGTTTTGAATACGGAATATCTTCCCTAGTAAAGCAACTCGAAGGGAGTTTACCTCAATCATGGATGAAGGGGGAATTATCTCACATATATCTTCTATGGGAGGTAGATTCTTCACATCTTCAGATTTAATACCTTTCTCCTTGAGAGACTTCTTGGCTTCCCTCATATCTTCATCATTCAATTTAATTAAACCCCTCTTCTTCAGTATTGGCGTTGGAATTGGTTCAGGCGTAGTCCAATCATCATGATTCCGGCCTATTTTAGCCAATAATTCTTCGACTTCATCCGGAGTTCTTTTCCTGAAAACACAACCAGCACAACTATCCAAATATGCCCTAGACTCAATGGTTAGTCCACTATAAAATATATCAAGTAGATCATTCTTTTCTAAATCATGACCGAGGTCGAGCTCGATAAGAGAACAAAATCTTGCCCAAGCCTCGAGGCAATTTCTCTTCATCTCCCTGGTCAAATCTATAAATTTTCCGTAAAGCAACATGTTGAGCACTAGCAGGAAAGTATTTTCGAAAGAAAACATCACGCAAATCAGTTGGACTTTTAATAGAACCAGGAGGCAAATTATTATACCAAGTTTTAGCATCATCCTTTAATGAGAAAGGAAAAAATTTAGCGACAAAATAAGTACGCATCTTGACATCATCAGAAAACAAGCTACTCATAGAAGAAAGTTCAATCATGTGTTCTACAGCACTTTCTTTTTCAGTACCACAAAAGGGTGCTTTCTCTACTATAGCTATATGAGATAGATCAAGAAAAAAATCATAATCTTTATCCTTAATGCATATAGGAGATGTGGCAAATTTAGGATCAGGAGATAACTTATGTCTAACAGTATATTGTGTGAGAAACTTTTTAATTTTGCTTGCATCAGCAGGTAGCATTGCATCTATTAATAAAATCATCATTAAGCTCCACATAATCTTCATCGGGATCATCACTAGAATAATCAAGTTCGAGTGAATTAACAGGTGTAGTAGCATTAGGAGTTTCGAGTATTTTCAATTTGTCTAGACCTAGCAATTGTAGCATCTAGAAAGGATCCCAATGAACCACTATCATCAAGCACAGCAGAAACATTATCAATATTATGAGAGTTTTCAGATTCAGCGAAGTACCGGCAAGTGAAGCTTGTGGCGGTGAAACAAGTCGACTTATCACAGATGGTGAATCAAGAGTAGCAGAGGTACTCAGAGTTGTACCTTTTCTTGTAGTCGATGGTAATATGGCGACTTTAGGATCGCGAGTTTTACCCATGATGGAGACTTTGCAGCGAACAATATCAATCCAAGTGAACTTCCAAATAAAGCTATGCTCCCCGACAACGGCGCCAGAAAACAGTCTTGATGACCCACAAGTATAGGGGATCGCAGCAGTCTTCGCGGGTAGTGAAACCCAATTTGTTGATTCGACACAAGGGGAGACAAAGAATACTTGAAAGCCTTAACAACAGAGTTGTCAATTCAGCTGCACCTGGAAACAGACTTGCTCGCAAGAGTTTATCGATAGTAACAGTTTTATAGCGATAGTGATGAGTGAAATAACGGCGAGCGAGTAACGAGACAGCGAGTAGTGATTATAGTAAACGAGCAGGATTAAAATACCGTAGGCACGGGGACGGATAACGGGCGTTGCATGGATGAGAGAAACTCATGTAACAATCAAGCAGGGCATTTGCGAGATAATAATAAAACGGTGTCCAAGTACAAAGCAATCAATAGGCATGTGTTCCAATTATAGTCGTACGTGCTCGCAATGAGAAATTTGCACAACATCTTTTGTCCTACCAGCCGGTGGCAGCCGGGCCTCAAGGGAATCTACTGGATATTAAGGTACTCCTTTTAATAGAGTACGGGAGCAAAGCATTAACACTCCGTGAACACATGTGATCCTCACATCACTACCATCCCCTCCGGTTGTCCCGATTCTGTCACTTCGGGGCCATTGATTCCGGACAGCGACATGTGTATACAACTTGCAGGTAAGACCATAAACAATGAATATCATGATGAAATAATAACATGTTCAGATCTGAGATCATGGCACTCGGGCCCTAGTGACAAGCATTAAGCATAAAAAGTTGCAACAATATCATCAAAGTACCAATTACGGACACTAGGCACTATGCCCTAACAATCTTATACTATTACATGACCAATCTCATCCAATCCCTACCATCCCCTTCAGCCTACAGCGGGGGAATTACTCACACATGGATGGGGGAAACATGGTTGGTCGATGAAGAAGCGTCGGTGGTGATGGTGGCGATGATCTCCTCCAATTCCCCGTCCCGGCGGAGTGCCAGAACGGATACTTCTGGCTACCGAGACGGAGTTTCGCTATGTGGCGGCGTTCTGGAGGGTTTCTGGCGACTTCGACCTCCTCCCGTGCGTTTTTAGGTCGAAGGCAATAAGTAGTCCGAAGGAGGGCGTCGGGGGCCGACCGAGGCCGCCACACACTAGGGCCGCGCGGGCCCCTCCTGGGCCACGCCGGCCTAGTGTGTGGGGCCCTCGGGCCCCCACCTGGCTTGCCCTTCTGGCTCCGTAAGTATTCTGGGAAAATAGGACCTTCCGCATAAATTCCGAGGTTTTTCCTGAAAGTTGAATTTACGCACAAAAACGAGACACCGTAGCAATTCTGCTGAAAACAGCGTTAGTCCGTGTTAGTTGTATCCAAAATACACAAGTTAGAGGCAAAACAATAGCAAAAGTGTTCGGGAAAGTAGATACGTTTTGGACGTATCATAAGCCTTAACAGCGGAGTTGTCAATTCAGCTGCACCTGGAAACAGACTTGGTCGCAAGAGTTTATCAGTAGTAACAGTTTATAGCAGTAGCAGTGGTGAAATAACAGCAACAGAGTAACAAAGACAACAGTAGTGATTATAGTAAACAACAGGATTAAAATACTGTAGGCACAGGGATGGATGAACGGGCGTTGCATGGATGAGAGAAACTCATGTAACAATCAAAGCAGGGCATTTGCGGATAATAATAAAACGGTATCCAAGTACTAATCAATCAATA
Source organism: Lolium rigidum (assembly GCF_022539505.1). Classification (NCBI taxonomy): domain Eukaryota; kingdom Viridiplantae; phylum Streptophyta; class Magnoliopsida; order Poales; family Poaceae; genus Lolium; species Lolium rigidum. The sequence continues at coordinate 262,535,615 of NC_061511.1, forward strand.
GGCATGTGTTCCATATTTAGTCGTACGTGCTCGCAATGAGAAACTTGCACAACATCTTTTGTCCTACCAGCCGGTGGCAGCCGGGCCTCTAGGGAATCTACTGGAAATTAAGGTACTCCTTTTAATAGAGCACCGGAGCAAAGCATTAACACTCCGTGAACACATGTGATCCTCATATCACCGCCTTCCCCTTCGGTTGTCCCAATTCTTGTCACTTTGGGGCCTCGGGTTCCGGACTAGCAATACGTGTATACAACTTGCAGGTAAGATCATAAAGCAATGAATATCATCATGAATTGATAACATGTTCAGATCTGAGATCATGGCACTCGGGCCCTAGTGACAAGCATTAAGCATAACAAGTTGCAACAATATCATAAAAGTACCAATTACGGACACTAGGCACTATGCCCTAACAATCTTATGCTATTACATGACCAATCTCATCCAATCCCTACCATCCCCTTCAGCCTACAGCGGGGGAATTACTCACACATGGATGGAGGAAACATGGCTGGTCGATGGAGAGGCGTCGGTGGTGATGATGGCGATGATCTCCTCCAATTCCCCGTCCCGACGGAGTGCCAGAACGGAGTTTCTGGTCCCGAGACGGAGTTTCGCGACGGTGGCGGCATACTGGATGTCTTCTGGCGATTTCTTCTTACCCCCCGTGCGTTTTTAGGTCGAAGGCGTTAAGTAGTGCAGAGGAGGGCGTCGGGGGCCAGCCGAGGCGGCCACACAATAGGGCGGCGCGCCCCCCTCCTGGGCCGCGCCGGCCTAGTGTGTGGGGGCCTCGGGCCTCCACCTGGCTTGCCCTTCTGGCTCCGTCAATCTTCTGGGAAAATAAGACCTTTCGCATAAATTCCGAGGATTTTCCTGAAAGTTGGATTTCTCTACAAAAACGAGACACCAGAGCAGTTCTGCTGAAAACAGCGTTAGTCCGTGTTAGTTGTATCCAAAATACACAAATTAGAGGCAAAACAATAGCAAAAGTGTTCGGGAAAGTAGATACGTTTTGGACGTATCAGCTCTTCGGCATCTCGTTAATAGGTTAGTGCCGGAAAATGCATCAAAACGATATAAAGTATGAATAAAACATGTAGGTATTGTCATAAAACTAGCATGGAACATACGAAATTATAGATACGTTGGAGACGTATCATTAGTATATACCACCTCATCATACTTACAAAAGGGGTCAAATGTTTTTCATCCTATCTACTGCCAGAATATACAACAACAACATCATCATCATCATCATCACCATCTCCATGCATGCAACCCTGATCCACCCCCTCAAGGGCACCACTACACCTTACCGTGGTACTTGCTAAGGTAGTTCCTCAGCCAGAGGACGCGGTGTGGCTCGATCATGCCGACGGAGCTGGATCCCTGGGCTTTGTGGTCGACGAGGTGGATGAGGGTGACCATGAGATCATCCTAGGTAAAGCCAAGCATGTCCATGACCGCATTATACAGGTCAGGGTGAATGTCCGTGGGCTTGTTCGCCCTGATGGCCTATGCGACCTCCTTCACAGCAACAGTCATGTTGGTGTAGGCCACCAGCTCGTCGTCCGCGAAGGCACCTCTCTTCCTCTTGCCGGCGGTCGGCTTCTCAGGCGCGTCGGCGGGCTTGTCAGCATCGACCGTGTCGGACTCCTGGGTGTCAGCATCCTCAGGTGCAGGAGGTGGTGCGGGCGAGCCTAGGGGCTCACTGGATCCCATGGCGTACTTTCTGGTGGTGAGGCCGAAGGAGAATATGGTGTGCATCTCGTCGATGTTGGCGATGGGAACATTCAGGAACTCCGCGTCCTTTTGGTGATTCTACGATACGAAGGGACAATCATGTTAGTTCTCCTCGTGGCTGATCAAGAAAGTTAGTGAGGAGGACTGAGTTAGTGAGGTGCTCACTGCGACGTGCCCGCAGTAGTGCTCACCCTCAAGGACGATGCATTTGGTGTCCTCGCACCACTAAGCACCGCTTAGATCGCGGAGCCTGCTAATGGTGAGCCACCTCTGCCTCCACTTCATCGGGTGGTTGTACATTTGAGTGGAGTAGACGGTCACACCACAATGGTCAGCTAGGCCCTTCGCCACAGTATTGAGATGGACTTCCTTGAAGCCTTTGTCAGTTCTCACTCCGCTCTGGATCAAGCCGCACATCTTCTCCAACACGAAGCTGGACATGAATGGAAGCCATTTCATGGTGGCATTCCTTTCCCGCCTGGTCTTCAAGGCCCTCTCCACTTCCCTGCGGTTCTTGTTCTTCTTAGAGGTGGCCAGCCTAGCCGCCACCTCTGCCGCTACCTGAGCCACGAGGTCAGACACAGGCAGAGGGGTGACCTTGGACTCATACGTGGGCTGCGAATCGGGAACTTGGGAAGGGATCTGAGAGTCCCCAACGCAAACAAGAGTCTGGCTAAAGTCATCGCAGAAAGAGTCCTACACACATCGTAGTACAACCTAAATCAGACAAGCAGTTCATTGCAACTGTGAATAGCCCAAACCCTTGCAAGATCATGGCAGGTGAGCACATTTTGGAATAACCCCTGCTACAAGAATAAACCCTAGGCAAGATCATGACAGTAGCATACGGAAATGTCGAATCCTAGCTAGATCATGATAGCTCACTACAATCCGAACTAACCCCTGCTATAAGACCAAACCCTAGGCAAGATCTGACAAATCCTAACCTGGATCTAAACATCACCGCGGTACGGGGATAAGGGATGGCTTACAGTCATGGCCGGAGGTGAAGATGCACTGGACCAGGAGGTAGCCAAGACGTACTCGCCGCCGCCGCCTCCGCCGCCTCTGCAACCGTCGCCGACCGGAGATGCGTGCGCCTCTTACCTGCTTGCCGACGGGAGGAGGAGCTCGAAATTTTGGGGGGGGGGGGGGGGGGGAAGTGGAGGAGGGGGGTAGAAATAGGCCATGACGAGCGGCGGGAGGTGACGGAATCCTTCCCGCCCCCCTTTTCGCTTTTGGCCGATGCGCGCCGCAGCTCCCGCCATCTCCATTCTCGTCTCCGCCCGTGCGCCGAAGATTCCACTTTGCATCAGCGGGCGTGGAGAACTGGAAACTACCGAACCGGGCGTTCCTCCAGAGCCTGGCCCGACACTGCTTTGAGAACCGGTTCCTCCAACAACGCGACTCGGTCCAGGCAACCAAACGGGCCGAAAATTACTGGCCCGATGCGAGCCAAATGGATGCAGCCTACCAAACGCGCCCGGCATGATTTCCTTCGTTCTTTCTCAGGCCCATTTCTTTAGAGCTCTTGCCGTTCTATCCTAGCAGATTGAAATCCTTAATATTTACCCGCAAAAAATAATATCATTAATATTCGAATTCAATAAAGTGGATTATTACAAGCAAAAAAAAATACAGAGGGATGATCAGCAGTGTGACTAGTGTGGCGTGTCCGTGCTGCGCTGGTCGAGCCGACCACGAGAAGTTGGCAACGCACCATGTCATAGTGTTATTACTCTCACGAACGAAGCTCTGCATCCTGCGAGAAGCCACGTACTAGCGATTAGCGAGCACCGGGAAGGAGGGGGAGAGCACGCACGCACGGCACTACCGATTCGCCGGCTGGATCTCATGGTGATTCGCTCGCTCCTCGCCGTCGTCGCGCTGTGCCTCGCTTCGCTGGTGCCGGGCGGGCGCATTGGCGTCCGTGCACGGGCCGCGCGGGGCAGCAGGGCAAGGAGAGGGAGCAGTGCCACCGGCCGCTTCGTCCTCGCGCCGGTGCGGCGGGAGAGGCTCTTCCGGAGAAGGGAAGGGAAGGGTGGTACGGCGCAGCCGGCCCTGGCCGACGCCGCCGGTGCAGGAACAGAAGAGGGACCCGCGTTCGTGAGGGTTTGGGCCTGGCGGACCGGGCCGAGAAAAGAGCCCGCAAGCCCACCTAGTGCCCAAAGCCCGGTAAGGCGATGGCGTGTCAGGCTGGCACCTTGAAATACTTGGCGCCCGAAGGTAACCGTCTCAACTCTCAACAAACATCGCTCGCCTCGCCTCTCCTCTCCTCCTCTTCACCCCCTCGCCGGAGCCCAAACCCATCACCCCCACCTCTCCCTCCACCTCGCAGCGCCGGCAAGGACGAGCATGGCGTCTCCCTCAGCCCAGTCGGCAAGTACCGGCATGGTCTACTTCCGGGACGGGTACCCCGTGCGGCTGCGGAACATCGCGCACGGCACCTACCTCCACGCCGACAAGGACGGGCATGGCGTCTCCCTCAGCCGTCGTCGGTCGTCCATGAAGGTGGCGTGGTACGCGCACCACTACCACGGGGACGAGTACAACGTGCTCCTCCAAAGCGCCGCCTACGGCCGCTACCTCTACGCCACCGAGGCCTCCGCGCCGCTCGGCTGCATCGGCTTCCGCGTCGAGCAGCGCAACTACGACGAGCTTGACGATGAGGCCATCAGGTGGGAGCCCGTCATGTGCAGGTCCGGGCACAAAATCATGCTCAGCCGCCACATCGAGGAGGGCGACCGCTACGGCTTCCTCCGCGGCAACGGGAGGCACCTCACCTGGAACAACAGCGTCGTCAGCGTCGACGACGTGAAGAACATCAGCACCGACATGGTGCAGTGGGTGGTGGAGCGCGTCCGCAGCAGCGAGCGCATCCCCCGCCTTCCACGTCCTAGGGTGAGTTCGCCATGCCCGCCCGCTTCTGGATTCTTCTCGATCGAGTTGCTTTCGGGATTTGGGGGGCGGCTCGATTCAGCGAATTTGGTTCTAGAATGTCGTTAATCTTCGTCGGAAATTTGACCGCGGGGGTCGCAATTTGTGCTAAATTCCTTCGCCTGGGAGAACAGCAATCCTTGGTTCTGTTGGGGCTTGGGAGCAGTTCTTGGTTGCCGCCTCTGTTTCTTGACTTCCTGCGCCTCCGTGTTTATTTCATCTCCTGAATATAACCATGCTTCTCTGCAAATCGCAGTTCAACCTCTCCGACCTGCTGCTGTCGCGGGTGGTGATGTGCACGGGGGACGGCCAAGTGTTCCGCGCCAACGCCGTCTCCTTCACTTTCAGGGGAAGGTCCGTGTACCGCCTGAAGAACGAGCTGGTCAGACGGCTGGGCATCCCAGGGGTCGCCTACGACAACCTCGTCATGTACGTCCGAGCGGGCACACACGGCCGCAATATCCCACTCGTCGTCAACCTATCCCGCAGCAGACAGACCCTCGTAATCACGTTCGATATGCCAGGTGAGACACCCTGATATGTACTGGAAATTTGCTGCGTGGCCATCATCTTTTGGTGTTTGCTTTAGTTGATTGCTAATCTGCCTGCTGTGCTTGGAAAGCTTATACTGAAACCGTTGGAGTTCGGATCAAATTATTCGAAATGGTCGTACAAAGAAACTACTGTAGTCACTAGAACTTGGGAATTGTTGTCTGAAAAAACAGTTTACTGGAACTGCATGTCACTGAATTGCCTCAGTTAGGACTTGGGAAATGTATGAACTGTTGTAGTCTTGTAGAGATGAGTAAAAGTAGCTGAATGCAAACGAAATGTATCCACATTGTGCCTGTTTGATTCATCAGTCTGTGTACAAATGCTAGAAAGTTGTCTAATGCTGCTGGTTATTGGGGAAAATCATTTCACAAGTCACTTGTTCATACTCAACCTTGATATGGAAATTACTGCTCTTGAACCTTGGTTCAGACGATTCAGTTCGTCAATTTAATACAGTACCTGTTTGCTGCTAGTGAAAAAACTTATACCCGTGTGCTTGGAAAGCTTATACTGAAACCGTTAGACTTTGGATCAAATTATTCTAAATGGTAATGTCAAGAAACTATTCTAGCCATTAGAGCTCGGGGATCACAGTCTGACAACAATGTACTGAAACTGTCGCTGAGTTTCTTCAGTTAGGACTTGACTGTTGTAGTCCTGTAGATATGAGTAGTAAAGGTAGCTGAACCTAAACAATAGGTATTTACATTGTGCCTGTTGGATTTATCAGTCTGTGTATGCTAGAAAGTTGCCTAAAGCTAGTTGGTTGCTGGGGAAAATCATTTCACCAGTCACTTGTTCATACTCAGCTTTGATATTGAAATTATTGGTTCTGAAACAACTGTCCTAGGTTCAAATGATTCAGTTCTTCAATTTAATACCATTTGCTGCTAGTGAAAAACATTGGAACCTGAAAACCCAAATCAGCCCACTCATCTCAGTTCAGCTTCACAAATAAGATACTGATTTATATATGACTTGGCATATTGTAATTGTTTTGAATGAATGTGAGCAAAATTCAATGCAGCACTACATGAAAGCTAGTTTCCGCACATTAAATTATTTCCAAGTTTTATGCATCACTGTCTTCTTGATCTTGCTGTTGACTTGTTTTAGCAATATGGGATCATTGATCTGTTGCAACGGTTGCAGTTCATGTGGCATGATGCCTAACTTTTTCACCGATTTCTGCTAATACCGCTTCACTATTTCTGCTAATTCAGCAAACGGCGGGCCGCGACACCCGGATCTCAGTTGAGAGTAGAGGAAGACCAGAGCAGGTTTCCTTGCCTTACAGTTCACCTCTTCAGAAGTGTTGCTGCCTCGGAGTCTCGGACACTGCGACATGGGAATCCTTAATTTCTTGCATAGAGATACAGGTTGAGAAAAACCCTGCGGCTCTTGTGTTTCTGGCGAAACTTATCTGTTCTAGTGACGTTGCTTTGACCTCGTGGTTCTAAAAGTTGAGAACCTGTTTGAATAATAATGCAGTGATGTTGTAATGGCCGGTTCTTATTCTGGCAAAAACTTCATTTCTGTTAGCTGCATTTATCTTGGATGAAGCATCTGATTGTAGTGGTTCTTGCAGTTTGTTGAGCATTTGAGTTTACCAGTGCTGTATGAAGTTTCAGTCCAACCAAAGGCATCACCCTTTCTTTTTATTCTTGTTTGTTGGTTATGTTTAACAGCAGCAACCTAGGCTGACCATTTTGTATTGGCCCAGTTTAATTCTCTGATGAGTACTAGGGTCCAAAATTCTGAAGTCTAAAAGATTATCTGAAATCCAAATAATAATTCTGCCATGAATGTTGTTCTCAGTTTATGCATCTTTCTACATTCTAGTTTCAGTACACTGAACACTGCAGTTTTCTTTTGAAATTCTGGACATGCAGTGAAATTCTGGAGTAGTTATATTGTTGCCAATCTTTGTTCAGAAAATCATGGCAACAAGGCGGTTGCGTCTCACAAATTGTGCATATCATCCTTGCAACTAGTTAGCGAACGTACAATACACATATGCAGTTTTCACGTAAACACTGGTTATATTTTTTTTTTTTTTGCATTACATGAGTACTCCCTGGTTAACCTCAACCCTCTTCCTTTTTCTTTGTATTTTACGAACTTGTTACTGCTGATGTCTGTGTTTCATCTAAACATGCGAAAAGTTGCTAAATTATCCATTGGTTGGTTGCATGTGAGACTCTGTCTGGCAGTTAAAAGAACACTAGATTGCAAACATGGTCAGTGTGTAAGGTTCGATTACTTGTAGGATGTAAAAAAGATGGTAGTTTCTGTCTTTCACTTGATTACAATTCGGCGATGAGAAAAAATGCTGAAGAGCACAATTCCAGCTCAGTGGACGATGATGATGTTTCAACATCAGAACGAGAAACTGAAGGTGCCGTGCTTAATTAGTTGTAGCGGCATCACGCCTGTGTTTCCGTTCTCAGCTTTGGTTGCTGTAGCAGTGCTTGGTGGTTAAGCAGTTGAGAAACAATGTAATGCTATACGTAGTACAGTATGTTGTATCGTTAGCTCAATAAAATTTCTAGCAAAACCGTCCATTCTTTCTTTCGCCATAGCCTGATTAGAGCAAAATAAGTCTGAAAGCAATTCGCCATAGCTGCAGCGTAGAAAAGAGGGATGACCAAAGGCAACAGAAAACACCTAGACAAAAAACATTAGCAACGGAAAGGAGGGAGAGCAAGCTGAATCTGATGGTGGCTCGCTCGCTCCTCGCCGTCGCCGCGCTGCCTCGCTTCGCTGGTGCCGGGCTGGCGCGGCGGCGTCCTTGCACCGGCCGCGCGGGGGCAGCCGAGCAAGGAGAGGGAGCAATGCCACCGGCCGTTTCGTTGCGGCGCCGGCGAGCCGGAGCGGCGCGGCGCGGCGGGAGAGGCTCTTCCTTGGAAGGGAAGGGTGGTGCAGCGCAGCCGGCCCTGGCCGACGCCGCCGGCGCAGGAACAGAAGAGTCTCGTGGAGAGACCCGCGCTCGTGAGGGTTTGGGCCTGGTGGGCTGGGCCGAGAAAAAACCCGCGAGCCCATCTAGTGCCCAAAGCCCGGTAAGGCGATGGCGTGTCAGGCTGGCACCTTGAAATACTCGCCTCTTGGCGCCCGAAGGTAACCGTCTCAACTCTCAACAAACATCGCTCGCCTCGCCTCTCCCCTTCACCCCCTCGCCGGAGCCCAAACCCATCACCCCCACCTCTCCCTCCACCTCGCAGCGGCCACCGCCTCTGCTCTTCGGCGGTCCAGCAGCGCCGACAGCGACCGATGGACCAGTTCCCCCCCGACGGGTACCCCGTGCGGCTGCGGAGCGCCGTGCACGGCACCTACCTCCACGCCGACAAGGACGGGCATGGCGTCTCCCTCAGCCGTCGTCGGGCGTCCATGAAGGTGGCGTGGGTGGTGCACCGCTACTTCGGGGACGACCAGCACGTGCTCCTCCACAGCGCCGCCTACGGCCGCTACCTCTCCGCCACCGAAGCCGCGGCGCCGCGTGACTGCCCCAGCTTCCGCGTCGCGCTGCGTAACTACGACGAGCTTGAGGATGAGGCCATCAGGTGGCAGCCCTTCAGGGTCCGGCCCGGGGACGAGATCCTGCTCTGCCGCCACGTCGCCCAGGGCGACCGCCACGGCTACCTCCGCGCCAACGGGAAGTACCTCCCCTGGAACGACAGCATCGTCAGCGTCCACGACGTCGACAACATCAGCACCATGATGCGGTGGGTGGTGGAGCTCGTCCCCAGCAGCGAGCGCATCCCCCGCCTTCCACGTCCGTCTAGGGTGAGTTCGCCATGCCCGCTTCTGGATTCTTCTCGATCGAGTTGCTTTCGGGATTTGGGGGGCGGGCGGCTCGATTCAGCGAATCTGGTTCTAGAATGTCGTTAATCTGCGTCGGAATTTAACCGCGGGGATCGCAAGTTGTGTTAAATTCATTCGTCTGGGAGCAATCCTTGGTTCTGTTGGGGCTTGGGAGCAGTTCTTGGGTTGCCGCCTCTGTTTCTTGATTTCCTGCGCCTCCGTATTTGTGTTTTCGATCATAAAATTCAGCGCAGTACCCTGCTTCTTTCATCTCCCCTGCCTGAATATAATCATGCTTCTCTGCAAATCGCAACTCAACGCAGCTCCACCTCTCTGTCCTGCTGTCGTCGCGGTCGCGGATGGTGGTGTTCACGGTGAACGGCGAATGGTGCTACGCTGCCGCCGTTAATTTCAGTTTCAGGGGAAGGTTCGTGTACCACCTGAGGAACGAGCTGGCCAGACGGCTGGGCGTCCCAGGGAACGTCTCCAACAACCTCGTCATGTACGTCCGAGCGGGCAGATACGGGCGCAATACCCCACTCGTCGCCAACCTATCCCACGGCACAGAGATCCTCGTAATCACGGGCGATATGCCAGGTGAGAGACCCTGATATATGTGGAACTGGCAGATGCTATTTGCTGCATGGCCATGATCTTTTGGTGTTTGTATTAGTGGAGTGCTAATCTGCCTGTGCTTTTTATCTACAAAATCTGCCTGTGCTTGGGAAGCTTATACTGAAACCGTTATAGTTCGGATCAGATTATTCTAAATGGTAGTGTCAAGAAACTATTGTAGTCATTAGAACTTGTGAATTGTAGTCAGTTAGGACTAGGGAACTGTATGAACTGCTGTAGTCTTGTAGGTATGAGTAGTCGAAAAGTAAAGGTAGCTGAACCTAAACAATAGGTATATACAGTGTTCCTGTTGGATTTATCAGTCTGTGTATGCTAGAAAGTTGTTTAAAGCTAGTTGGTTGCTGGGGAAAATTATTTCACCAGTCACTTGTTCATACTCAACTCAACCTTGATATGGAAATTATTGGTTCTGAAATAACTGTCGTAGTAGGTTCAGATGATTCAGTTCTCAACGTATTGCCATTTGGTGCTAGTGAAAAACATTGGAACCTGAAAACCCAAATCAGTCCACTCATCTAGTTTCAGCTTCACAAAGAAGATACTGATTTACACTTATATGATTTGGCCTATTGTAATTTTTTTGAACGAATGTGACCATAATTCAATGCAGCACTGCACGAAAGCTAGTTTCCGCACATTAAATTATTTCCAGGGTTTATACATCAGCTGTCTTCTTGATCTTGCTGTTGACTTGTTTTAGCAATATGGAGCTATTGATCTGTTGCAACAGTTGCAGTTCATGTGGCATGATGCCTAACTTTTTCACTGATTTCTGCTAATACTGCTTCATTATTTTTGCTAATTCAGAAAACGGGGGGCCACGACACCCAGATTTCGATGCAGAGTAGAGAAAGTCCAGAGCAGGTCTCCTTGCCTTCCAGTTAACCTCTTCAGAAGTGTCGCTGCCTCGGACACTGTGACATGGAGAAATCTTAATTTTTTTTGCATAGAGATATAGGTTGAGAAAACCTCTGTGGCTCTTGTGTTTCTGGCGAAACTTATCTGTTATAGTGACATTGCTTTGACCGCTTGTTTCAAAAAAAGATATTGCTTTGACCACGCGGTTCTAAAAGTTCAGAACCTGATTGAATAATAATGCAGTGACGTTGGTCTTTAATGGCCACGTTCTTATTCTGGCAAAAACTTCATTTCTGTTAGCTGCATTTATCTTGGATGAAGCATCTGATTGTAGTGGTATGAATTTCACTCCAACCAAAGGCATCACCCTTTCTTTCCATTTTGTGTTGGCCCAGTTTAATTCTCTGATGAGTACTAGGTTGCAAAATTCTGAAGTCGAAAATATTATCTGAAATCCGGAAAATAATTCTGCCATGAAGGTTGTTCTCAGTTTATGCAACCTTTTCCATTTTAGTTTCAGTACACTGAACACTGCAGCTCATTTTGAAATTCTGGACATGCAGTGAACTCTGGTAGTTATATTGTTGCGAATCTTTGTTATAAAAATCACGGTGCCGAAGCGGGAGGCTTCTTACAAATTGTGCATATCGTACTTGTAACTAGTTCGCGAATGTGCGATACGCAGATGCAGTTTTCACATAAACACTGTTTTTTTTTTGCATTACATGAGTATTCGCCGAGTTTTGAGATGTAGTGAACGCTCATATTGCAACTGTGAATTGCCTCTATTACACCAACACACAAGGGCACAACTCTGGCCAAAGTCCAAACTCCAAACCGAGGTACATTGGAGAGGAAAAGAAAACGGCAAAGCAAAATTGTAACTCCCTCGTCAGCCATCTACCTTTTTCTTTGTATTTTATGAACTTGTTACTGCTGCTGTCTGTGCTTCCTGTAAACATGAGAAAAATTGCTAAATAATATATTGGTTATATCCTGTATTGGTTGGTTGCTTGTGAGACTCTGTTTGGCAGTTAAAAGAAGACTAGAATGCAAACATCGTCACCATGTAAGGTTTGATTACATGTACGATATAAAATATGGTATTCTCCGTCTTTATAGATGGCCCTTTCGGTGCACCAGCTCAAAATTACAAGAAATACGACATTCTTTTGCTTATCGGGCTTGGAATCGGTGCAACTCCTTTCATCAGCATACTGAAGGATCTCCTGCACAACCTGAAGTCCAGTCAAGTAAACTTCTCCAGCTGTTACTGGAAATTCTTTCTCATACATGAGTACAAATGTAGGATTAATAGAATGAGTTGGATTCAACAGGAGATGCAAAGCATGCAGGACGAGGAGTCAGGCGGCACCTTTAAGAGCAATGGGCCAAGCCGAGCTTACTTCTACTGGGTTACTAGGGAACAGGGCTCCTTTGAATGGTTCAAAGGTGTCATGAATGAAGTTGCTGAAAGCGATCGTGATGTACTACTCAACCCTAACTGCTTCAGTAAAGAGGAACTTCACTTTTTCACTATCATTTCCATAACAAGAAAGTAACATAATCTCTCGCTATACAGAATGCAATCGAGATGCACAACTACCTGACCAGTGTGTATGAGGAAGGCGATGCAAGGTCAGCTCTGATTGCCATGGTTCAATCCCTCCAACACGCAAAAGACGGTGTGGACATCGTATCGGGCAGCAAGGTTTCCCCCTTCTCACTGCCCCTGTTAACCTGCAGATAGATTCAGATACGTCATGGTTTTAACCTTTTCTGATCACTATTTTCGCAGATCCGGACACATTTCGCAAGGCCAAACTGGAGAAAGGTGTACTCTGATTTGGCCAATACCCACAAGAACGCTCGTATAGGTGAGTCACATCTGATCAAAATTCAAGTGCAGGATCATGCTTTACACTTTAACAGCACAGAGATACTAAAGTGTTGCATAAATCCACAGGTGTTTTCTACTGCGGATCTCCAACGCTCACAAAAACACTCAAGGACCTTGCAATAGAATTCAGCCACACAACAACAACGCGGTTCCATTTCCACAAGGAGAACTTCTAAGGTCAGGCAAGAAAGAAATTTGGTAGCGTCCTAGCATCGTGTAGCAGCTCTAGCTCTGCAAGTGTTGCCGGGAGCTGGGGCACATATTGGTGTACAAACTACATGGAGTTTAAAGTATGTGGCATTAGTTAGCGCTGCTTCCGTGCATAGATAGGAGGAGGAAATTCATGTATTTTTCTTGTTTCACCAGTCAGATTGCTTCTTAGAAAAATTTGGAACTTGAGCAGGCAATTGGCTCGGTTCAAAATTGATTGGATCGAGTTTGAATTTGGCTCAAAATTAAAGCGATTCATTTACTCATTTTGCTGAAACACGATTACCCTCCGGCTTGGCTCTTTAGCTCCATAAACTGAATCAAACTGCATAAATTCTGAACGATGCTCCACATCTTGGCTCGATATATCCACCCTACCAACAGGAACCAACCCATTTTCCACGGCTATACCTTCATACCCTGCACCTTGCATTACACGTAGAACATACATATACACACGTAGGAGGAATCCCTAGCTGCCGTCGGGTAATTCTGGGCGCCGAGAGGCGCGAGCCCTATCGTGGAGCAACCGCAACGGAGCGGAGAGGGCGGGAGGGCAGGAGGGAGCATGGGAAGAGGGCTCGGCGGCTGACCTCTGTTGGTGCAGCGGCGGCGACGGGAAATGACCAGCACCAGACGTGAACGCCGGCAAGCGCGGCCCATGTGGGGATATGCCTTCCTGAAAACCCTTTTTTCTTAATCTCTCATATTATTTAGGCACAGATGCTCTATATTATATTCACCCGGATCCTAAGGGACGTCGATCCGAGGTGCAGAGCGCGTTTGGTAGCCTGCAGATAGTCGGGTCAGACAACATGCCGACGAAATTGCTCTAGTTGGTTGCCCACGTGGGGCTGTGTCGGGAGTGAACCTTAAAGCACTCCAGAGCGAACCCTTGAATTGATCCGAAGCTTCTAACACCAAACCTCTAATACGCGTAGACTAGACGAGATCCACCACTCCATGGAAGCGATGACCAGATGAATCCCTGCCCTTCTCAATGCCACTAGCGAGATCGTCACCGACGAGGTACCCAATAATTTAGCTGGAATTCAGTTTTTGATAACTCCTAAAGCGGTACGTCCTGCGTTACGCTAGTATCCCAGATTTGAGCCTAGGAACTCGAACTTGAAGTAGGTTTATACGGGTTTAGCACAAGAGCAATTAACTGGTACCTGACCCGTCAGATGAACCAGCCTTATTTACCAATATCTCTGTATAATATAGATGTCAAATAAAAATAGCGTCTTCATGGACTCGAAGTATTTGCAAAAGAGATGGAGGATGGATATTTTACCCGATTCTACGACTCGAATAAAATCTCGGGGGCTACTGACATGGGTATGTTCAATGGGCATGTCACGTGTATACCCCTGGTTTATGTTTTCAGGTATCTAAGGAGTTGAAGGCGACCCGAAGGTTTGAAGGCTCATGATGTTGTTCGAGGAAGTAGAGTCAATATAGGGAAACTTGTAGTAATATATGGAAATGCCCAACGCGACCTAATGTTTGTATACTTGTACATCACGAAAAGCCTCGGCTTCTCCTCCTATATAAAAGTGAAGTTGAGGTTAAAGAAATGATCGATCATTGTTAAACTCTAGCCATTGTTTCTTTCTAGTTAGACGTCTTTATTCGTCTAACCACCTTTGAGTTCTACTTGCCCTCTAATTTAACGAAACCCTAAGTCTATAATCTGTAGTCATTGACGAGTTGATACCGTCACCTGTAGTGCATACTACCCCATTAATTTTGGTATATGTTTTTTCCTACGTCTTCCATGGGTCTTAAGGTGGAGTTTTTTTTTGTGAGATGGCGTCTAAAAGATATTTAAATAAGAACTTGGGTTTAAAATTACTAGAATTTAAATAAGAAAACCCACTTCTCGTCTTTGAACTTTTAAAGAAGTTAAGTTTTTGTTCTAAAAAATATTTTTAGTTTAGAATAGACCTTAAACTCTCGAAATAGTTCACTTTTTCTAATCCCTTTTTCAATTGAGTTGAGAAAATCACTAACAGGAAAAGAAGAAACAATCAACCAATCAAAATTAGTTTTGAACCAGACCAAGGTAAGTTAGTTGAGATGTCAAACCCAACTTCTTGAATGCAAAAAAATAGAAACCCTTATGTACCTGAACTAATCTCTTGATCGATTTCTCTCTCTACCAATTTCACTTGAAACGTCGCACCATGAAGGCTTACTTGCTTTGACTATTATCATGGTGACTATCATCATCATCCCGCCTCTCTGTCCTTGCACCATTGACTTGAGTTTTTTTGCCACCCGTGACAGATATTCGTGCGACTCAGCCAATTCTAAGAGTTCAAGGTTTATTTTAAACCAAATGAAAGTTTTAGGACCAAAAGTGAACTTTCACTAGAATTTAAGGACTAAAAATGGACTTTCTTCCAACTTAAAACATGTTAAATAATTAAAATATTTTTCAACTTGCTAAATGCATAACTTAATTTCTATAAATGCAAATACAACAAATAAGATGTCAGTTTGTATCAGAAAAATACAAGGAGCCAAATCTAGCCGGAAGATCACTTCATATGCAATATCAGCTTTTAGGGCGCGTTTAGTTGCCTGGGCCGAAAACCTGCATGCCCGCGCCAGCGAAATGGGAGGCATTGCGCGTCGCGAACGGGCCATGGGCCACTTTTTGCGGGTCGTTTGGTAGCATGTGTAACCCAGGCCCCATCATTTGGTTGCCCGTTTCCAGCCCATCTTGCATGTAGGAGAACATGAATCTGCTGTTTGGTTGCTCAAATCACAAGTCCATATCCTTACCACAATTCAAATAGGGTGAGATTACCATGCCATGGCATCTTACATACGATGAGAGACCACTCAGAAGAATAAGATCCTGACGATCACCAACGATCACCACGATGAGGAAGGCGATGATGTAATCTTTCACCCGGCTGGGACGTACCTCCGACGGTGCTCCTTGTAGAGCATGTACTTCCTCCGACGGCAGCTGTGCTAATGGCACTGCCTCATCGATGGTTTGATCTTCCTGCAGCTCCTCTCCAGGAAGCTGAGGTACTCTTGCTGTGCCTCTTCCAATGTTGCATATCCTCGGTAGCCGTTGTTGGAGTAACCATTGACCAGATCTTGACAGACTCTCCATGAGCTGTAGATTCCTCGAACCCGCCCGCGAAACACCACATACCACTAGCATGGCAAAAGAAGAAGTTAGCAATCACAACAATGAAGCAATTCAGAAATGAGCAATAGAACAAGACAAGTGTTGACAGGAAATCTGAAACTAACAGTGGCATGCATATCATTCCAAAAGTCAATCAGAAGTTTATCCTACACTACCGTGGTGTCGTCCTACCACCACTACAAAAGTGGATGTCTCATCCTAACACTGCAAAGTTCACCATCACCTGAGGGGTTAGTATATACCACCTCATCATACTTACAAAAGGGGCCAAATGTTTTTCATCCTAGATACCGCCAGAATATACAACAACATCATCAACATCATCACCATCATCACCATCTCAATGCGTGCAACCCTGATCCACCCCCTCAAGGGCACCACTACACCTTGCCGTGGTACTTGCCAAGGTAGTTCCTAAGCCATAGGACGCGGTGTGGCTCGATCATGCCAACGAAGCTGGATCCCTGGGCCTTGTGGTCGACGAGGTGGCTGAGGGCGACCATGAGATCATCCTCGGTGAAGCCAAGCATGTCCATGACCGCATTGTACAGGCCAGGGTGCATGTCCGTGGGCTTGGTTGCCCTGATGGCCTGTGCGACCTCCTTCACAGCAACAGTCATGTTGGTGAAGGCCACGAGCTCGTCGTCCGCGAAGGCACCTCTCTTCCTCTTGTCGGCGGTCGGCTTCTCAGGCGCGTCGGCGGGCTTGTCAACATCGAGGTTGACCGTGTCGGACTCCTGGGTGTCAGCATCCTCAGGTGCAGGAGGTGGTGCAGGCGATCCCAGGGGCTCACTGGATCCCATGGCGTACTTACCGGTGGTGAGGCCGAAGGAGAAGATGGTGTGCATCTCGTCGATGTTGGCGATGGGCACATTCAGGAACTCCGCGTACTTTTGGTGATCCTACGATACGAAGGGACAATCATGTTAGTTCTTCTCGTGGCTGATCAAGAAAGTTAATGAGGAGGACTGAGTTAGTGAGGTGCTCACTGCGATGTGCCCGCAGAAGTGCTCACCCTCAAGGACGATGCATTTGGTGTCCTCGCACCACTGAGCACCGCTTAGATCGCGGAGCCTGTTAATGGTGAGCCACCTCTGCCTCCACTTCCTCAGGTGGTTGTACACCTGAGTGGAGCAAACGGTCACACCACAGTGGTCAGCTAGGCCCTTCGCCACAATATTGAGATGGACTTCCTTGAAGCCTTTGTCAGTTCTCACTCCGCTCTGGATCAAGCCGCACATCTTCTCCAATACGAAGCTGGACATGAATGGAAGCCATTTCATGGTGGCATTCCTTTCATGCCCGGTCTTCAAGGCCCTCTCCACTTCTCTGCGGTTCTTGTTCTTCTTAGAGGTGGCCAGCCTAGCCGCCACCTCTGCCGCTACCTGAGCCACCAGGTCAGACACAGGCAGAGGGGTGACCTTGGACTTATACGTGGGCTGCGAATCAGGAACTTGGGAAGGGATCTGAGAGTCCCCAACGCAGATAGGCGACTGGCTAAAGTCATCGCAGAAAGAGTACTACACACATCGTAGTACAACCTAAATCAGCCAAGCAGTTCATTGCAACTGTGAATAGCACAAACCCTTGCAAGATCATGGCAGGTGAGCACATTTTGGACTAACCCCTGCTACAAGAACAAACCCTAGGCAAGATCATGGCAGGTGAGCACATTTTGGACTAACCCCTGCTACAAGAACAAACCCTAGTCAAGATCATGACAGTAGCATACGGAAATGTCGAATCCTAGCTATATCATGATAGCTCACTACAATCTGAACTAACCCCTGCTACAGGACCAAACCCTAGGCAAGATCTGACAACTCCTAACCTAGATCTAAAAATCACCGCGGTACGGGGATAAGGGATGGATTACAGTCATGGCCGGAGGTGAAGATGCGCTGGACCAGGAGGTAGCCCAGATGTACTCGCCGCCGCCTCCGCCGCCTCTGCAACCATCGCAGATCGAAGATGCGTGCGCCTCTTACCTGCTTGCCGACGGGAGGAGGAGCTCGAAATTTGGGGGGGGGCAGTGGAGGAGGGGGTAGAAATAGGCCATGGCGCGTGGCGGGAGGTGACAGAATCCTTCCCACCCCTTTTTGCTTTTCGCCGATGCGCGCCGCAGCTCCCGCCATCTCCATTCTCGTCTCCGCCCGTGCGCCGAAGATTCCACTTTGCATCAGCGGGCGTGCAGATTTGCCTGCACCGCTGAAAACTACCGAACCGGACGTTCCTCCAGGGCTTGGCCGGATACTGCTTTGAGAACCGGTTCCTGCAACAACACGGCTCGACCCAACCAAACGGGCCGAAAATTGCTAGCCCGATGCGAGGCAAGGGGATGCAGCCTACCAAATGCGCCCTTAGCCATGATTTCCTTCGTTCTTTCTCAGGCCCATTTCTTTAGAGCTCTTACCGTTCTATCCTAGCAGATTGAAATCCTTAATATTCGAATTCAATAAAGTGGATTATTACAAGCAAAAAAAAAATACAGAGAGATGATCAGCAGTGTGACTAGTGTGCCGGAGTAAATGACAAAAAACTACCACAATTATACTACAGATGTCACGGAACTACCAAATGGAAGACGATTGTCACATGACTACCACTACTGAGGCATGTCAGCGACGCGAAGCACTGATTTTCCAATTTGCGGGTACTAACCCAGTTTCTGGCAGCTGGGACCTACTGTCAGGTCCGACGTGGCACAAAACTGATGGACGCCACAACAGTTAGGGCGGCTGCAAAAGTTGGAGGGCCTTTTTGCAAAAATCCATTTGTCTTCTTCCCCGTATTCTTCCCCGTCAGATTGAAGCAGCTCGATGGCTGCTCCGACGCTGTTCGCCGACGTTGCGCTCCAAGCTGTGCTCCGCTGCCTACTGCTAGCTATAAGAGCCCCTCCGCCACCGCGAGGAGCCCTAGCGCCCCACGTCATCCTCTCCCTGGCTCTGTGCTCGCGCGCGCCGAAACCCTAGGTCTGGTCGCCGAAGCTCCATGCCTCTCTGAGCCTCCCGAGCCCAGATGAGCGTCGCCGAAGCTCCGCCTCGCCGCTATGTGTGTTCTCTCCGACGTGCGCAAGCCGGGAGGCCGGGAATCAACCGCCTCGACCCCTTCTTCTCCGCAGTGACCGAAGCTCTTCGTCGTCGATGCGCTCCCCCTTCGATCTCGTCGTCGCCTCAATCCGCTATAGGGTGAGCAGACGGTCCTCCCGGACCCCTCCATCCCCTCGCTCTCGCCCTGCAGCGCGCCCGCGTCGTGCACCACCGAGCAGCGACGCGCAACCGCTGGTCACGCTCCAACGTGGATGGCCACGGACTCGACGCGCGTGGGAGTCCTCCTGGTGCACCGCGCGGTAGCCTCTTCGCACATCAGCGGCAGCCTGGTGCGCGTGGACGGCGCACCGGCGGCCTTGCTCCGATTGTACGGGGCGTTGTGGAGGAAGGAGAAGACCCTCTCCATTTGTTTTAATGGGATTTCTATTTTTTTATTTTTTTATGGGGAAATTAGATCCGTGTGTGACACCAAAATATATTATGAGGTTATATTTGCAAAATAAAACTAGCAGTTATGTTTTCACCTGCCACGTGATCCTGACAGGCAGACATGCCTCAATAGTGATGGTCATGTGACAAAACGAGCATATTTGGTAGCTCCGTGACATTGTGGCACAATTTGGTATAGTTTTTTGTCATTTACTCAGTGTGCCGTGTCCGTGCTGCGCTGGTCGGGCCGACCACGAGAAGTTCGCAACGCACACGCACCATGTCATGGTTTTACTCTCACGAACGAAGCTCTGCATCCTCGATTAGCGAGCAACGGGAAGGAGGGAGAGCACGCACGCACGACACTACCGATTCGCCGGGCTGGATCTCATGGTGATTCGCTCGCTCCTCGCCGTCGTCGCGCTGCCTCGCTTCGCTGGTGCCGGGCGGGCGCGGCGGCGTCCGTGCACCGGCCGCGCGGGGCAGCAGGGCAAGGAGAGGGAGCAGTGCCACCGGCCGTTTCGTCGTCGCGCCGGCGCGGCGGGAGAGGCTCTTCCGGAGAAGGGAAGGGAAGGGTGGTACAGCGCAGCCGGCCCTGGCCGACGCCGCCGGCGCAGGAACAGAAGAGGGTCGTGGAGAGACCCGCGCTCGTGAGGGTTTGGGCCTGGCGGGCCGGGCCGAGAAAGGAGCCCGCGAGCCCAGCTAGTGCCCAAAGCCCGGTAAGGCGATGGCGTGTCAGGCTGGCACCTTGAAATACTCGCCTCTTGGCGCCCGAAGGTAACCGCCTCAACTCTCAACAAACATCGCTCGCCTCGCCTCGCCTCTCCCCTTCACCCCCTCGCCGGAGCGCCAAGAGCCCAACCCCATCACCGGCCCCCACCTCTCCCTCCACCTCGCAGCGGCCACCGCCTCTGCTCTTCGGCGGTCCAGCAGCGCCGACTGCCACCGATGGACCAGTTCCCCCCCGACGGGTACCCCGTGCGGCTGCGGAGCGCCGTGCACGGCACCTACCTCCACGCCGACAAGGACGGGCATGGCGTCTCACTCAGCCGTCGTCGGGCGTCCATGAAGGTGGCGTGGGTGGTGCACCGCTACTTCGGGGACGACCAGCACGTGCTCCTCCACAGCGCCGCCTACGGCCGCTACCTCTCCGCCACCCAAGCCGCGGCGCCGCGTGACTGCCCCGGCTTCCGCGTCGCGCTGCGTAACTACGACGAGCTTGAGGATGAGGCCATCAGGTGGCAGCCCTTCAGGGTCCGGCCCGGGGACGAGATCCTGCTCTGCCGCCACGTCGCCCAGGGCGACCGCCACGGCTACCTCCGCGCCAACGGGAAGTACCTCCCCTGGAACGGCAGCATCGTCAGCGTCCACGACGTCGACAACATCAGCACCATGATGCGGTGGGTGGTGGAGCTCGTCCCCAGCAGCGAGCGCATCCCCCGCCTTCCACGTCCGTCTAGGGTGAGTTCGCCTTCGCCATGCCCGCTTCTGGATTCTTCTCGATCGAGTTGCTTTCGGGATTTGGGGGGCGCGCGGTTCGATTCAGCGAATTTGGTTCTACAATGTCGTTAATCTGCGTCGGAATTTAACCGCGGGGATCGCAAGTTGTGTTAAATTCATTCGCCTGGGAGCAATCCTTGGTTCTGTTGGGGCTTGGGAGCAGTTCTTGGGTTGCCGCCTCTGTTTCTTGATTTCCTGCGCCTCCGTATTTGTGTTTTCCATCATAAAATTCAGCGCAGTACCCTGCTTCTTTCATCTCCCTGCCTGAATATAATCATGCTTCTCTGCAAATCGCAACTCAACGCAGCTCCACCTCTCTGTCCTGCTGTCGTCGCGGTCGCGGATGGTGGTGTTCACGGGGAACGGCGAATGGTACTATGCTGCCGCCGTTAATTTCAATTTCAGGGGAAGGTTCGTGTACCACCTGAGGAACGAGCTGGCCAGACGGCTGGGCATCCCAGCAGGGAACGTCTCCAACAACCTCGTCATGTACGTCCGAGCGGGCAGATACGGGCGCAATACCCCACTCGTCGCCAACCTATCCCACAGCACAGAGATCCTCGTAATCACGGGCGATATGCCAGGTGAGAGACCCTGATATATGTGGAACTGGCAGATACTATTTGCTGCATGGCCATGATCTTTTGGTGTTTGTATTAGTGGAGTGCTAATCTGCCTGTGCTTTTTATCTACAAAATCTGCCTGTGCTTGGGAAGCTTATACTGAAACCGTTATAGTTCGGATCAGATTATTCTAAATGGTAGTGTCAAGAAACTATTGTAGTCATTAGAACTTGTGAATTGTAGTCAGTTAGGACTAGGGAACTGTATGAACTGCTGTAGTCTTGTAGGTATGAGTAGTCGAAAAGTAAAGGTAGCTGAACCTAAACAATAAGTATTTACAGTGTTCCTGTTGGATTTATCAGTCTGTGTATGCTAGAAAGTTGTTTAAAGCTAGTTGGTTGCTGGGGGCAATTATTTCACCAGTCACTTGTTCATACTCAACTCAACCTTGATATGGAAATTATTGGTTCTGAAATAACTGTAGTAGTAGGTTCAGATGATTCAGTTCTCAATATATTGCCATTTGGTGCTAGTGAAAAACATTGGAACCTGAAAACCCAAATCAGTCCACTCATCTAGTTTCAGCTTCACAAAGAAGATACTGATTTACACTTATATGATTTGGCCTATTGTAACTTTTTTGAACGAATTTGACCATAATTCAATGCAGCACTGCACGAAAGCTAGTTTCCGCACATTAAATTATTTCCAGGGTTTATACATCAGCTGTCTTCTTGATCTTGCTGTTGACTTGTTTTGGCAATATGGAGCTATTGATCTGTTGCAACGGTTGCAGTTCATGTGGCATGATGCCTAACTTTTTCACTGATTTCTGCTAAGACTGCTTCATTATTTTTGCTAATTCAGAAAACGGGGGGCCACGACACCCAGATTTCGATGCAGAGTAGAGAAAGTCCAGAGCAGGTCTCCTTGCCTTCCAGTTAACCTCTTCAGAAGTGTCGCTGCCTCGGACACTGTGACATGGAGAAATCTTAAATTTTTTGCATAGAGATATAGGTTGAGAAAACCTCTGTGGCTCTTGTGTTTCTGGCGAAACTTATCTGTTCTAGTGACATTGCTTTGACCACGCGGTTCTAAAAGTTCAGAACCTGATTGAATAATAATGCAGTGACGTTGGTCTTTAATGGCCATGTTCTTATTCTGGCAAAAACTTCATTTCTGTTAGCTGCATTTATCTTGGATGAAGCATCTGATTGTAGTGGTATGAATTTCACTCCAACCAAAGGCATCGCCCTTTCTTTCTATTCTTGTTTGTTGGTTATGTGTAACAGCAGCAACCTAGACTTACCATTTTGTGTTGACCCAGTTTAATTCTCTGATGAGTACTAGGGTGCAAAATTCTGAATTCGAAAATATTATCCAAAATCCGGAAAATAATTCTGCCATGAAGGTTGTTCTCAGTTTATGCAACTTTTTCCATTTTAGTTTCAGTACACTGAACACTGCAGTTCCTTTTGAAATTCTGGACATGCAGTGAACTCTGGTAGTTATATTGTTGCGAATCTTTGTTATAAAAATCATGGTGCCGAAGCGGGAGGCTTCTTACAAATTGTGCATATCGTACTTGTAACTAGTTCACGAATGTGCGATACACAGATGCAGTTTTCACATAAACACTGTTTTTTTTTTTTGCATTACCTGAGTATTCGCCGAGTTTTGAGATGTAGTGAACGCTCATTTTGCAACTGTGAATTGCCTCTAGTACACCAACACACAAGGGCACAACTCTGTCCAAAGTCCATACTCTAAACCGAGGTACATTGGAGAGGAAAAGAAAACGGCAAAGCAAAATTGTAACTCCCTCTTCAGCCCTCTTCCTTTTTTCTTTGTATTTTATGAACTTGTTACTGCTGCTGTCTGTGCTTCCTGTAAACATGAGAAAAAATGCTAAATAATACATTGGTTATATCCTGTATTGGTTGGTTGCTTGTGAGACTCTGTTTAGCAGTTAACAGAAGACTAGAATGCAAACATCGTCACCATGTAAGGTTTGATTACATGTACGATATAAAATATGGTATTCTCCGTCTTTATAGATGGCCCTTTCGGTGCACCAGCTCAAAATTACAAGAAATACGACATTCTTTTGCTTATCGGGCTTGGAATCGGTGCAACTCCTTTCATCAGCATACTGAAGGATCTCCTGCACAACCTGAAGTCCAGTCAAGTAAACTTCTCCAGCTGTTACTGGAAATTCTTTCTCGTACATGAGCACAAATATAGAATTAATAGAATGAGTTGGATTCAACAGGAGATGCAAAGCATGCAGGACGAGGAGTCAGGCAGCACCTTTAAGAGCAATGGTCCAAGCCGAGCTTACTTCTACTGGGTTACTAGGGAACAGGGCTCCTTTGAATGGTTCAAAGGTGTCAGTAAACAGCAACTTCACATTCTCGCCGTCATTTCAATTACAAGAAAGTAAGTTAATATCTCACTCTACAGAATGCCATAGAGATGCACAACTACCTGACCAGTGTGTACGAGGAAGGCGATGCAAGGTCAGCTCTGATTGCCATGGTTCAATCCCGCCAACACGCAAAAGACGGTGTGGACATCGTATCCGGCAGCAAGGTATTCCCCTTCCCACAGCCCCTGTTAACCTGCAAATAAATTCAGACACGTCATTTTTTAAACCTTTTTCTGACCGCTATTTTCGCAGATCCGGACACATTTCGCAAGGCCAAACTGGAGAAAGGTGTACTCTGATTTGGTTACCCACAAGAACGCTCGTATAGGTGAGTCACATCAGATCAAAATTCAAGTGCTGGATCATGCTTTACACTTTAACAGCGCAGAGATACTAAGGTATTGCATAAATCCGCAGGTGTTTTCTACTCACAAAAACACTCAAGGACCTTGCAGTAGAATTCAGCCACACAACAACAACGCGGTTCCATTTCCACAAGGAGAACTTCTAAGGTCAGGCCAGAAAGGAATTTGGTTGAACCGCAAGGAAAATGCAAGTAGTTTCTGTAGAAATTGAGTACATGTCATAATTATCATAGACATATAAGAAATTTTCCAAAATATCTAGCCTCCTACTTTCTCCGGTTCATATTAATTAACTCAACTTTGTGTAGATATAAATGTATCTAGTTAACAAACACGTCTAGATATATCTCTATCTATATAAAATTGAAGCAACTAATTTGGATCGGAAGGAGTGCTAAAACTCTTATAGAAAAGCAATCCATAGGTATTTTAGAAGGTTAAATCCTTTAAATCAAATGTCGTTTATAGTAAACAAATCCTATTAGTATGAATCCTATAACTTTTTTTTTAATCTTTTAAATGCAACAAGACCTCATTTCCTACAAAATCCCTCAAATTTTAGAGGAGTGACCGACTGAGTATTTTTTCAACTTCTTATAATTTGAGAAGCTAACAGGTGGCCCCTCCTAGCCAACATATTTAACTCTTTATAAAAAAACAAAATTGCTAGTTCTCACGCGTCTGAGATTTAATAAATCTCAGTCACCTGATTAACCATTAGATTACTGTTTTAATATTTGTCCAATTTAGTTCCTGTTCTGTCACGTAGGCTACAACCTTTCCACCGGAATGCACACTACATGTTAAATATTCTTTGGTTGTGGGCTGGCAGCTGGCTATTGCTTTATCATGGGCTATTGTGTCCGCTGCTTTGTGGCGGGCTGCTTGCTTTGCTTCTTGTCATGCCTTTGTAACATGTGGCATTTTGCAATATTTTGGTGTTTGTTGTTTTTTTGTCTGCTTCTCTGTTATCCTTTGCAGAAAAATTACCCGCACCCCGCACCACGCCGGCGCGCGCACAACAGGCAACGGCAGCGAGCTTCTCGGCGTCGACCTAGCCACCCTCGTCCGTGCACTAGCCGCCGTTATCTGACCAAGAACATCTAGAGCCACTGCGGCGGCGGTGCGCCGCTTCTCCTCTCCTCTCGCTCAAGGAAATCGCCTGCCTAGTCTCACTTTCAATAGTGTCGCCGCCGCTGCGCGGTTTCAGCGGCCAGTCATGTCGCCGCCGCTGCTGTGTCAGTAGCCGGGGTGTCGCCATCGCTGCGTTGTGTTAGCCGCCGGTCGTGTCGTCACCACTGAGATGTGTCAGGAGTCGACAGTGCTGAGCGCGAACTGGGTTGTCGTAGCAGAGAAGGTCGCTGCCGGTCACTGCGCGGCACCAGGACATGCATTACCGCACCACACGTCCCGCCGTCGACCGCGCTGATCTGCTGCATACGCCTGCAAAACGGCGGCGCTATCTCCAGCACCCTGCTACCGCCGTTGACCATCTTTTGGCGTCTCCGCAACACCTATGAAGCACCAGATAGTCAATTCTGGCGGAGCCGGTAACTACCGGAGTCCCCCGAACCAATTGCATGGTGACAGCTGACACAGTACAATTTACCCCGCCCGTGTATCTCAACGTATTTAGCTCTTTCGTGATTTTCTGCTGCATGTGTAGGCCCCACCCACGTGGCTTTGTTCCTTCTCCTCTCTCTCCACAACTTTACCAGATTGCTCTTTACAACCGTGGATCAGCACTCAGTAGAATTTGTAGTCTGCTAGGCCCGTTCTTATCATAACAAAAATTAGGTCCTTTTCCTGTGTATAATAACTTTACCATTTATATTGTATTATTTTTCACTTAAATTTGAAAAATATCCAAAATAGTTTCAGCTCCATTCCAGAAAAAAAATCAAAATGTTCATAATTTTTTTAAAATTGTAGATACCACTATCACATCAACAGATTATTGTATATCATATTGAAATGAGAAATCCTTTTTATGAACCAAATATGACACAACTAACATACCTACGCGAGCTAATCCAACCAGATATAGAATATATATATAGTAGAAGTTCAGTTTGTTTCCACTAGATTTCTGAAATCATGATTTTAATTATTCTTTTAAAAATATATATAGAAGATATTCAGGTTTTATTCACACATATTCCGGTTATTTTTATGTAAAAATAGGTTTAGTTCGTTTCAGTTTTTTTAATAAAATATCTTCAAATATGGTTCACACATATTCCAGTAATTGTTTTATAAAAATAGGTTTAGTTTGTTTCAGATAAAATATCACATAAGTATGGAACGTATCACATATTTTACTGAATTTTGTGAGCAACTCAAATAAAATAATCAGTATATTTTTTCTAAATATGGGTTCAGTAATATCTTGGTATCAAAGAAATATGGCACATATTATGTATATTTACTGAAATTTGAATCATGCCAAGAATTATCTAATTACATTTCAGAAATCAATTTTATAGAAATTTTGAAATCATGCTTTGTACAATCTCTTGAAAAATATATAGAAATTCAGTTCATTTTTTGTCACACATAATCCAGATTTCATTTTGTACACAAAAATATGATTCACACATATTCCAGTTATATTATCTTTTTTCCAATAGTTTTATTTTGTTTTATATTTTCATAAATTTTCTTCAAAATATTGTGAGCAACTCAAATCTACCTGCAATGGTCATATTTGGTGTAAATATGGGTTCCGTCTTCAGTAACATCTTGGTATGAAAGAAATATGACACATATTTAGTATATTTACTGAAAATTAAGCCATATCAAATTCTACCCAGTTACCATTCAGAAATCAATTTTCTATCAGAGACGCGGGTATTATATCATGGAATAACCTCCACCAAAATAATTTCTCAATCTGGGATTTTTTTCTGTTGGATTTTGACAAGAATTTCTGAATTTGAGCATTACCAAATAGTATCACACGATGATTGAGTCTAAACCTGAACCAAATAGGGGATTGGATGTAGTACTGTAGAAGATTTGACACGAGATTGGAGACTAAAATTCAGATTGAACCACCAAAAACAAGCGCAACCAAAATCACTCTCCAGTTCTGTATTCAAACAAAATAATCTCTAGGTCGAGAAATGAATCCCAAACCTATCCTGCAAATGAGCATGGGGCCGCCGCTTCCTCAACCTCCGGTTCGTCTTGTCGAGGAGGCCGGGGCGACGATGAGGTGCACCGGCGCTGCAACAGGAGGAGGCGGTGGATTCAGAACTTGAGACGGACATTCTGCTCCTGTATGGCACTGCTGTTCCGGCCGCAACCTCGCCTCTGTCTTCTCCGCACCAGCACGAACCCCTGCAGTTCCGGCCGCCGTCTCGTCGTCTCGCTGGAGGTCCAGCTCCGCCTTCCCCGCGGTTGGTGCCGCCGGTGCGCCTCTGGAGGTCCGCGTCGACGAAGTCGGTGTGGAGGACACCGTCCCTGCTCGCCAACTGCCAAGCCGCGCCGCTGCTAATTTTTTGGATCTTGATCCAGTCCCAGAGAGAAAGCAGGAGCGAAATTAGCCATAATGGCCACAAGTAGATACGTATTGTATCCGCGGCGCAGCTTCTGTCGAGGCAATACCCAATAAAAGTTCATAATACCGCCTCGGCCCGAACAACGAACGCATGGGCAGATGGGAACCGGTAGTTACCGGCTCCGTTAGAAAATCCGCACCCTATGAAGCACTGCGTCCCCCATCCAAGGACGTGGCGGGCATGATCCAGCCATCCAGGGCCGTACCCCGCCGAGCCAATGCGCCATGTAGCCGAAGGTGGAGAAGCTGGTGGTGACGACCACGTCGCAGGTGCTGAGCAGGTACATCTCGCCCAGCGCCCTCCCGCCGCGCCCCACTTCCGCCGCCCCTCGTGGCTGGGCTGGTGCACGTGCACCCCGCCGCCGGCGCTGTACGCGTCCTGATCCTCTCCTAGGACCACGAGCTCAGGAAGGTGACCAGCACGGCCTGATCGACGACGAACGCGATGCTGACCGTCTTGGACGAGGGATCAAACATCAGCTTCTCCCTGCGGACGCGCGCACGACAGGGCCTGGTCACAGCGGCGCCTGCTTCTTCTTGAGCACCCGGATGGCCGGACCTGTACACGGACGGACTGCCAGGCGCGGGCAAAAAATCTCGGTAGAACTCGCAGGCCATGCTGCTCCTCATTCTGACTCGGGGTGACCCCGCAGGCCGGAGTGCCGGCGGCGACTACTTCACACCGATGATTAACAGCTCCTACCCGCGGCAACCTCTGCTGGTGTTTTTAATGCCAAGCCGCTGCATTGTGTCAGACTCTCAGGTATCTGCCGCCACTATGTAATCTCAGCCAGAGAGAAAGGGCCACATGGGGGAGGGAGTGAGGGACCACTGGTTATTTATACAAGCCTTTCTTTTTCTCGTTGGGAAACAATACGTGAGCGTACGCTCACCAGATGGACCAATAGGATATTTTTTTTTTGAGAATTTGGCTCACTTAATCAGGAAAACCGGGCCCAAAAACCATACAGAGCAACCCAGTTTATGAGGAAAACCGGGTGAGAAAAACCGAAAAGGGGGAACAAGCCTATCTAACACAGACCCAAACACGCCACAGTGTTGAGGACTCCAAAGGCGGCGCCTTCAAGAAGGTAGCGGCAGAACTGTCGTCGTCACCCGCTCCGAAGGAGCTCGGGTTTTCACCCGGAGACCAGAAGACACACACAACGGCAGGAGATTTCGCCCACGATGACGTCTTCAAGAAGGGGAACGGCACCCAGAGGCGCCGCCGCCATCGGCACCAGCCAGACGCAGTGCAAAGCTTTCGCCCGGCTTCCTCTCCGCCGCCGGGCCAAACAGCATGGTGTGGAGCTTGACACCACCCGACGAAAAACTAGGCCACCGGCCCATCACCCCGAAAACGGAGCTGGGAGGTGCCCATTGGGGCCCGCAGGGGCCCATCTAAGCCCACATGGGCCCAACTGAACCCGCATGGGCCCATCTGAGCCCGTAGGAGCCCATCTGAGCCCGCGCGCGCTAGCGCCAGCGGCGCACTAGGCAGCCACCGGGCAGCCGAGCAGCGCCGCGCCTGGTGACAACCGCGCCCTCCCCAAGCTGCAGGGGGTCGCTCCATGGCCGGACGGGTTGAGTTGCAAATCGAACGGCGAGCTGCAGAGAGCAGCGAAGGCCGAAGCCAGCCCGCAAGCCTGCCGCTAGGGCCGGCGCGCAGAGGCACCATGGCGAGGACGACGCGGGCGCGACGAGGGAGAGGCGGGGACGGCGACGAGCAGGACGGCGGCGGGCCACGCGCAGGAGCCCAGCGCGGACGACAGCGACCTCCGGGACCGGCATGGGCCATGCGGGGGCCCGAGAGGCATAGATCCTTGCCGCCCCCATCCTTGGCGGCGCACGGCTTAGCCAGCGGCGGCCTCGGGAGGCGACGTGAAGGCGGGAAGATGGCTAGGGAGGTGGCGGTGGGGAGCTAGGGTTTCGCTCCCCCGTCGCCTGGAGGAGACGACAGAGGAGCGGGGAGCTAAAAGTCGGACCAATAGGATCTCGACTTACGCCAAGAGCATATGCCGCCCGGTTCATTATATTCACTCTCCTTGGGAGACATGATTGCAGCAGATATTTTCTAGTGAAAAATGCAACACTTCATGTACGGTAACATGACACACATTAGTGTTTCCGTGGAGTTCTAGTGCATTGGTCTGGTGTGTGTTTAGAACGGCCCGATGTAGGTCGACGCAGCCCATAAAAGCCGAACGGAAGAAAGAAAACTAAGCATATGCACGATGGTGTGATAATCTGATGATGTCAGTTTATTAAAAAAAATCGAATGATGTCAGTGACTGAGATTTGTTAGATCTAAGACACCTGAGCTCCAGGTGCTCCCATAAAAAATTGCCAATTCTTGTAGCATTCGACACATCTATTTCAAACAATTGCACGATATTTCAAATTAACTTACACAGCAAATAAATAATAAACATACATATAGTTCATCAATCGAATAATTCAAAATAAAACCTGCATAAGGTTCATCCAAAAGCCACCACATCAATCAAGTTCATCCAAAAGTAATCACATCGATAAAGTTTGATTCAAAAAAAAAACCCACAACATAGCATATATTATGTCGTGGAGCACCTCCAAAAGCCATCACATCTACCACTATCTCCCTAAACGAACTCGAGCACTTCGGTGCTCATCACCTCCAAGGAAGCCATGACCACCCCCATGTCCAACACCATCATCACTTGCATGTCCACCGCCGTCACCACCTCCATGGCCGCCACCACTACCATCACAAGATACCTCCATTTGTTCTATGATGTCTTCACAAGTTAGCGCCCGATACCTCCATGCCTTGGCACCCATCGTGTTTGGGTCCATAAACATGATAGAACACAGTTCGACATTCCTATCTTTTTTGCAAACCTTTCCTCCTCAAGTGCAAGACTATGCTCATCCGCCTTCAACTTCAACTCTTCAACCTTCACTTCTCGTCCTCCATGGACTTGTGCTCATTCCACCAAGACCACCATTATCCACCCATCGCGTGCGAGTTTTAGGCACTGCGGGGCTATGGGAGGAGGTCGGCGGTGGTAGAGACGGAGTCGAGGGCCCAAGTGCAGGAGCGGGAGGTGGCCCTGATATTTTCACCACGAGAGAATCTAGAAATTAGCCTACTTTGCTCCCAATGAAAACGAGTGAGGCAAACGAGGAGCTTTTGTTGCCTGAAATGCCCGGCCTCACAAAGAGGACGACCCACCCGTCATACAAGTTTTAGCCAGCGAGTAGGTGAGCAAGAAACAAGGTGAATCAAACGGTGCTAAATTCTGGTGGGGTCAAAACATGACAATTTCACTACATCAGACGACCACCAATCATGCGTCCTTGGAAATGGCTTGGTGGGCCAGATGTCTAGTGGTCTTTAGGAATGAGTAGAGCAGAGCAAAGGTACACACACAATTACGCTGAAAAACATCACCGAAAAATGGCATTCACCTCTTTGACATAGTGCCCTCTTTGGCAATTATCAAGAAATCACCCAATTCCACCAAAGTTAGAAAAGCTTATGGGCATTAAGAGAGGAAGAACAAAGAAGAGAACACCAAATTCTTCAATATCTAGATCCAAATGGATTTCCTCACTAAGAGGGGGTGTTGATTGGTGGAAGTGTAGATCTAGATCTCCTCTATATTTTCTCTCAACCAAATGCAAGATTTAATGAAAGGAGAGAGAGAGAGAGACAACACGCTCAAAGAAGGTCAACAATTGAGAGGGGGGGGTGAGTTGTGAGGGATGGGAAACTTTAGGGAAGAAGACTCCCTTAAACACTGGCGGAGCTTGAGAAGAACTGCTAGGCGGGCTAGCATATAGTAATGAAGTTTTTTTTTACAGAAATAGGAGCTTTGCCAAGCTAACCCAGCAAGAAAAATGAATGATGGGCCGAATCTTGGGCGGGCCATGGCGCAGGTCGGAACCATAAAAGCTCCGCCACTGCCCTTAAATAGGGCAAGAGAAATTTTCCACTTATGCATAGAAAATTTGCCACTCTGTTTGGTAGTATAAAATACAAACTACGTTATATACAACCATAAAAGTTATGTGGCATTCAACAATCGCGTTAACTTTGGTTATTACCGAAACCGAACCGAAATTGATTGGTTATTACAGAAACCGAGACATATTTTTGTACGAACACGTATTTACTGAAGCATTAAAGCTATATTAACTAGAAAAATGGATAAACCGAACAAAATAAAGCATATGAACCGAATGCGCAGCTGGAGCAAACATGTAGGAATAATTTTAAGAAAAAAGAATATAATTTTCAGCGACACCCATAGAAAAGGCTGGAGTATTAAAAACGTGCAGATTAACCATTTGCCACGGCATGCAATAGATGACACACTTTTATTTCTTGCAAGTGCTTGTGTCAAATCTTAGAGCAAAACAAGTTTACTATTTTATTTCTGTGTCATAACCGATCTATGACGTCAGCAGCTACTACTAATTTCCACTGGCTCGAGAAAGTAAACACAACAAAAAGTTGGCACGAACATTGGTTTACTCGAGCCGCTGACGTCACTGGGGTACCACCCGAGCAGAACCTCGTCTTCAAACACAGACGGAGCATAGTTCCGTTCAGGTCAGTCTGTCGGCTTCTTCAAAGCGACAGATAGCATGGATGAGCAAATCCCAGTGGTGGACCTACACGTGGACAGCTTGAGATGAACGAGGCAGCTTTCATTTTTATTTTTTTGTGCGGGAGCATTTCATCAAACTCTGATGCCCAAAACTCTGTGGCCTCTCACCCGACTGCCATGGACCGCGAATTGGACTCAGCCCAGCCTCGGTGGAGGTTCAGTTGAGCCGCTCCAATCAATATTTGGTGGGCCAAACAACCAAATGCAAACGGTTCAAATGGAGGAGAGTGCGCGGGAGAATCTGAAAGCACACGATCGAGTTAGAAGCCCCCGAGAAAAATGGGAAGGAACATATCTGTTGATAGTATCCCCTGAAAAAAAAATCTGTTGATAATAGCGAATGGTGGGTCTCGATGGTTTGTACACCACAAAGCACCGAAGACAAAGTTGCAATTTCTTGCGGAGCTTTCGGAGCATCCATTACAATGCCCTTGGCCATGGATCGTTGCATGTGACTTTCAACGTGAACCCGCTGCCTCCGAGAAGAACAATGACAACCTAAATAGGACGGGGGGGGGGGGGGGGGGGGGCTTCTGGAATTTTGACAAGCTAAATAGGACCTCGATGACAACCTGGAAGGATTTATAGACCACCTTGCCATGCTAATGGAAAACGACCCAGGAATTTCATCCCAATTATCAAATTTAGAGAAGAGGTGTTCACGAAACCCCGTATGTTGAGATCTTGTACCGGGAGACGAGCGATAAGATTTTTAGGGAGCGCGACTTGCTTGACTTTGTTCGGGCTCTTTGTTGCCGGCTTATTTCTTCCTTGCCGACCTCTGCAGATTTGGCGACTTCGACAACATCATGGGCGACCGCAACAACAACCACGGTGATGCTGCGGTTGCAACCTTCTCGGTTGCAATGTGCGTGATTCTTGTCTCTTATCTTACATTAGTGCTTGTTCCATATTGAGATCTACTAGATGTGCTTAGCCCGATGTATATGGCTAAGCCTTAAGTGTGTTAAAACATATGAGACATTGCTTTGGGTAATTAACTAACTTGGAAATCGCTTAGTAAACACCTCAAATTATAATCTGAGGAAATTTTCATAGTACCCCAAAAACTATTTTTAAAGGTACTTATCTAACAAAAGTGCCTCAAAAAATATATTTCTAAATGCACTTTTCAACAATGCACTTTTCATCTTGCCTTGAGGTATGTGATGTTATGGTAACATAGCTAGTTACCACATCACTCTCTTTCTTAATTTATTAGCATTCCATGTCATCAAAATGCCTTGAGATGTGTGGTGTTACTAGCTATGTTACTCCCACTATGAGCAGTCTTAGGCTGCTGCAACCTAGGACTAGGAGGCAGAGACATGGACCACCAAATTTTGGCTTGCAACCGACTTTACCATCCCAAATTCCCAATTCATCAAAGGTGCGCTCGTCGATCGGCCGGCGGCTGCTATATATTGGTCCTTCTTCTCCATCTCTCTCTCTCTCTCGCTCGTCGACTTCCTGCTTATTTCAGCCATGAGTAGTTTAAGGGCCACGGCACCCAAGTTTTTCCCTCGCAGTATGACCAGTGCCGTCGGTGCCTCCACCTCCCCCGCCTCCGTCTCCGACCACCGCTCGCCCACCGACGGGCCAGGACGAAGACAAGGGGGGACGAGGGGGGGGGGGGCTGCGCCCCCCCCCCCTATGCTCATGATTTTTCTTTGAACACAAGCTAGTTATGTCCCCCTCGCACTAAGATTGTCCCCCTTATACTTTATTCCTGGCTCCGTCACGAGCGCACCACCTCCCCCGTCCCCATGGACCGTCTCTCCGACCACCGCTCGTCCACCGCCCCGTACTCCGACATCGGCACCACGAGTGTAGTCGCCGTCGAGCGCACCGCCTCCCTGGTCGACATGGACCAGCTCTCCGACCACCGCTCGTCCACCGCCCCGTACTCCGACATCGA
This sequence comes from Lolium rigidum, assembly GCF_022539505.1. Taxonomy (NCBI): domain Eukaryota; kingdom Viridiplantae; phylum Streptophyta; class Magnoliopsida; order Poales; family Poaceae; genus Lolium; species Lolium rigidum. The sequence goes on from NC_061511.1 coordinate 262,569,903, forward strand.
CACCATGAGCTCCGTCGCCATCGAGTGCACCGACTCCTCCGTGCCATCGCTCTCCCACCGCCCCGTACTCCGACATCGACACCACGAGCTCTGACGCTGTCGACCGCACCGCCTCCCCTGTGCCATGGATCAGGTCCCCGACCACGGCTCGCCCACCTCCTCGGGCTACGCCATGGGCACCACGAGCTCCGCCATCGTCGAGCGCACCGCCTCCCCCATCTTCATGGACCAGGTCCCCGTCCATCTCTCCCCCACCGCCCCGTACTCCGAGATCGACACCACGAGCTCCGGCGCCGTTGAGCGCACCGCCCCCCTGCTGCCATCCAGGGAGCCTCCTACAACATCGCTAACGACCCTGCTCTGTCATCATCGGCACCCGCATCATCGAGCGCCTGGGCTTCTGGCGATCCCGCGACGCAAGGTTCCGCGGCGACGAGCGCTGGCGGCCGCATGACCGCAGGAGCGGATGGCCAGGGACAGCGCCTCCACAAGCCCTTGTTCTACCCCGCCGCCGCTCCGTCCTCATACGGCTTGTACGAGCCGTCTTCGGGCGGCCGCTCTACCTGGTGCTCCACACTCCTACTTCGGGCGGCCTCTCTACCATGGCGCTCCACACTCCTACTCCGCCCCGCTCGCTCCATACTCCTACGACGGCACGGCCGATGCATCATCAAGCTCCTACTTCAGCTTCAGCACGGCTCCAGGCATTCCGGTGCATGCGCTGTTCGGTTCCGCGGCGCCGCCGAATGCTGGCGAGCGCATGGCCGCACCACTGGACCTCCATGTCTTCAGCGACCTAGGGAGGAAGCTTCACCGCCACCTCAGCCCAAGGATCGACAAGCCTTTCACTGTACCACGTGATGGAGATTACATGGAACAGGTGGCGCGGTACTTCAGGCACCCTCTGCCACATCGGCCGGCATTCCCTCTGCCACCTCCGGCATCCCCGAACGCTTCTGTGAAGCAAGGAGACCCCAAGACACTCTGCAAACACTGGACGCAGTCAGGGATCTGCCCATTCGGCAACCAATGCTGGTTTGCCCATGGAGAGAGTGAGCGTCTGCACGCCCCTTTGCCCAACAAATTCAGGACTAGGAGATGCCGCTTTGGCCCCGAGTGCCCCTATCAGCACTCTCCCGTGAAGCAGTGTCACTTCCTCCACTAGAATGATAAGACTAATTGTTGTCTTCTTGATCTTGCTGTTGAAATTATTGGTTCTGAAACAACTGGTTGCAGTGAAAAATCATTTCACCAGTCACTTAGTCATACTCAACCTTGATATTGAAATTATTGGTTCTGAAACAACTGTCATAGGTTCAAATGATTCAGTTCTTCAATTTAATACCGTTTGCTGCTAGTGAAAAACACTGGAACCTAAAAACACAAATCAGCCCACTCATCTCAGTTCAGCTTCACAAAGAAGATGCTTATATATGGTTTGGCCTATTGTAATTGTTTTGAATGAAAGTGACCAAAATTTAATGCAACACTACATGAAAACTAGTTTCTGCACATTAAATTATTTACATGTTTTATATACGGCAGACAGACCCTGGTAATCACGGCCGATACGCCAGGTGAGAGAGGCTGATATGTACTGGAATTTTCTGCGTGGCCATGATCTTTTGGTGTTTGCTTTAGTTGATTGCTAATCTGCCTGTGCTTGGAAAGCTTATACTGAAACCGTTGGAGTTCGGATCAGATTATTCTAAATGGTAGTTTTAAGAAACTATTTTAGTCATTAGAACTCGGGAATCACATTCTGAGAACAATGTACTGAAACTGTCACTGAGTTTCTTCAGTTAGGACCCTGGTATGAACTGTTGTACTCCTGTAGATATGAGTAGTAAAGGTAGCTCAACCTAGACAATGGGTATTTACATTGTGCCTGTTGGATTTATGAGTATTTGTATGCTAGAAAGTTGCCTAAAGCTAATTGGTTGCTGGGGAAAATCATTTCACCAGTCACATGTTCATACTCAGCCTTGATAATGAAATTATTGGTTCTGAAACAACTGCCCTGGGTTCAAATGATTCAGTTCTTCAATTTAATAGCATTTGCTGCTAGTGACAAACATGGGAACCTGAAAACCCAAATCAGCCTGCTCATCTCAGTTCAGCTTCACAAATAAGATGCTGATTTATATATGATTTGGCATATTGTAATTGTTTTGAATGATGTGAGCAAAATTGAATGCAGCACGACATGTAAGCTAGTTTCTGCACATAAAATTATTTCCAGGTTTTGTACATCAGCTGTATTCTTGATCTTGCTGTTGACTTGTTTTAGCAATATGAGATCATTGATCTGTTGCAACGGTTGCAGTCCATGTGGCATGATGCCTAACTTTTTCACTGATTTCTGCTAATACTGCTTCACTATTTCTGCTAATTCAGCAAATGGCGGGCCGCGACACCCGGATTTCAGTGCAGAGTAGAGAAAGACCAGAGCAGGTTTCCTTGCCTTACAGTTCACCTCTTCAGAAGTGTCGCTGCCTCGGAGTCTCGGACACTGCGACATGAGAAATCTTAATTTCTGGCATAGAGATATAGGTTGAGAAAAACCCTGCGGCTCTTGTGTTTCTGGCGAAACTTATCTGTTCTAGTGACATTGCTTTGACCTCGTGGTTCTAAAAGTTCAGAACCTGTTTGAATAATAATGCAGTGACGTTGTAATGGCCGCGCTCTTATTCTGGCAAAAACTTCATTTCTGTTAGCTGCATTTATCTTGGATGAAGCATCTGATTGTAGTGGTTCTTGCAGTGAGTTGAGAATTTGAGTTTACCTGCTGTATGAAGTTTCAGTTCTTATTCTGGCAAAAACTTCATTTCTTTCTGTTCTTGTTTGTTGGTTATGTTTAACAGCAGCAACCTGGGCTTACCATTTTGCATTGGCCCAGTTTAATTCTCTGATGAGTACTAGGGAGCAAGATTCTGAAGTCGAAAAGATTATCTGAAATCCAAATAATAATTCTGCCATGAATGTTGTTCTCAGTTTATGCATCTTTCTCCATTCTAGTTTCAGTACAATGAACACTGCAGTTTTCTTTTGAAATTCTGGACATGAACTCTGCTAGTTAAGATAAAAAATTGTGCACATCATAGGCTGCGGGGGCAGTATAAAATTTAATTTTACAAAAAAACCCACACGGATTTCAACCACTACAAAATAGGCTGGATTCAAAATCCAAACTTCCTCATCACCGTCCGCGATTCCTGGCGACTCGATCGCGAGCTCCCCCGTCCTGCGATCAGAGGCAGGAGCCGAGGCCGATCCGCCCGTGATCAGCGCAGCGGCACCTGCTCGCGAAGGGCCAGCATCCTCCCGTAATCAGCACGGCTGCGCGCCTGCCTGCGATCAGCGATCTGCCCATAATCGACGGCGGCGGTCCCGCGATTAGCGTCCTGCACCCTCTCTTGCTCACCAGCGGTCTGCACGAGCTGCTGCTCGCCGGCGATCCCGCGATCTGCACGAGCTGCTGCCCGTCGGCGATACCGCGCCCTGCACGAGCTCCAGCTCGCCGGGGATCCCACGCCCTGCACAAGCTCCTTCTAGCCGGTGATCCCTCTCGAATTCTGTCCCCGCCTCCGTAACTCCCCCGTCGCCGCCGCCCGACTCGGTGCAAGCCTCCAGCCTCTCCGAGCCCATCGATCGACCGCAGCTCGACGACGCGCTCAAGCTTCTTCCTCCTCCGGCTCGCCTCCAACCTCTCCCACACCGCCGATCGACCGCGGCCCTCCGTCTCCAGACTGCTGCACCACAAGAACATTATTCTGGTCTGATTAGAGCAGGTCTAACAGGCCCCGTATAACCCGCCCACCCCGTAAAATTCCGGCGACATACGGGACAGGCGCGGTTTGGGCCGTCTAGCAGGCCCCGTATTCGGGCCACCCCGTTTCGGCGGAATACGGGGCCCAGGAAATCGGCCCCGTCGCCCCGTACATATAGTGGGCGCAGGTGCGAGTGAGGGGTTAACCCCTCACTCGCAACCCTAGCTCCGCCGCGCGCCGCCGCCTCCTCCTCCTGCTCCGGCGAGAAATTAGCCGCGCCCCCGCCACGCATTCCACCCCCAAGCCTGCATGGACTCCCGCCGCCGCACTAGCGCCTCGCCGGCGAGCGGATCGAAGCGATCCCGCTCGCCGGACACCGTAGAGGAAGCGTGGCGGCGGCACTGCAAAAGATCCGCCGCCGGCAGCCGTCGCGCGGCCTGCAAGTACGACGGCGCCTTGTACGTCCCGAGAAGCTCATCGACTTCGCGCGGGGCGGCCGCCGGTGCCACGAGGACCCGCCGCTCAAGCCGATGAGCGGGCGGAAGTTCTCGGCGTGGCTCGCCGAGCGGGAGCGCCGGCGCCGGGTGAGCGAGGCGTGGAGGGCGACCATCGGGAGCACCGGCCGGCGGAGGTGCCCCTCTCGACGGGGAGGAGGAGGAGGAAGACGAGGACGCCGCCTTCGAGAAGGCGATCCAAGACTCCCTCAAGGACGCCGCCGAGAAGGAAGCGGTGGAGGAGGAAGAAAGGGCGGCGGCCATCGCCGCCGTGCAGGAGGCGGAGGCGCGGAGGCGCGAGCGCAGGCGGCGACCATCGTCTACCTCTCCGAGTAGAAGTCGCGATCCATGATCGCGCATTTTGTATGTAGGTACGTCGATTCCTATGTATGATCGACGAACTATGATGATGAATGAAGTTTCCCGGGGTTTTAAATTTACAAATATACGGGGTCAAATACGGGTTCTGCTGAGACGGAGCGGTGTCCGATCGACCATTTTTTTTATACGGGACGAAATTCTGGGCTATATACTGAGCAGAAAAGTAAGTGACCGTTGTATACGTTCTCTACCATAAGTTTCTAGAGCATTTAACACAACCAATGCACAACTGGCGCGATCTCAAGGGCGGAAAAGTCTACAGCCGGAGCGGCGCGTGGCGGAGCTCCTCATCCATCCCCGTTACTCTTACATACTGGCCAGAGGACGGCCTCCTCCTGAGCAGTGCTGGCGCGCTGCCCCGACAAGCTGGCCGGGCCGGCGGAGCCTTTTCTCTATTCTCGTTACTCACACATCCTGGCCTAAGGACGCCCGCCTCTCGGTCGCCGCGCGACCAGACTATGCTCCACCGCGTCAGACGCCCTCGTGAGCACATCTCAACGGCCTAGCTAGAGTACGGCCGCCTCGCCAGGCGCCAGCGCTGCTCCGCCAAGCTAGCCCGCGGAGCTCTTTCCCCCCTCCTTCCACTCCCGCATCTTGGCCGCACGAACGGACTACACTCCACCACGTCGGACGTCCTCGTGAGCAACAGCTGCAGCGGCCGATGGCTGGCGCATCACGACGCGGCCTGCTCCTCCATAAGGCGGCGGCTGAAGAAGCCCACGGCCAGAGATGCGTTCTTGCCACACTCCCCAGTTCCTCACTTCCTAAGATGAGCGTTCATGGGGAGAGATTTCGGTATGCACTGTACGGCAGATAAGCAAAATCTTATCCCTTTCTTTTTGGAAAAGGTTTAGGAGGAAGGGATTTGCTCCACGAGCTGATGTTGATTTGTTTCCTCGGCTTCAATATTTTCCGTTTTGAAGGCTTGCCTAGGTCTCGTCCAAGCTCCACCATGTGTGGCAGTAGGAGGCACATACGACATCAGCTAATAGGAAAACGCTTCTTATCCGGCGACCGATCCGGGGAAAAGGATCGGTCGCTCGGTTCTGCGTCCGCGCTGGGCCGCGATTCCCTTGGCTTGCCTGGTATCTGCCATTAGCGTCCACACGTTCGGCCCAGCACTCAAAAAACATAGAGACCAATTGCTGGCCCAGCACTCTTCGGCCCGATTTTTTTGTTGCATTCCTGTGTGAATTTTTGTAACGATAGTTGGTGTTTTTTTATTGTAATTCAATATGTACCAAATTAAATTTTGCTTGACCACTTTGCAGTGTTTGCAAACATATATATTTTTGTTTTAATCGTTTCTGAATTTTGTACAAATAGTTGGTGGATTTTGTTGTAAGTATGTTATCTACCTCTCCACATGGCATGATTTTTGTTATTAACTATTGTTGTAAATATGTTACTGATTTGTTGTAAAGATTCTTCTTGCATGGAAAACTGACTATTATTGTAAACACCCAAATAAAAAAGTTGTTTTTGTTGTTAATTATTATTGTAAATATATTGATAGTTTGTTGTTAATGTATGTACGGTACATATAATGATTAGTGCTGAATTTGTATGTAAACACACAATCATTTTTATTTTTGTTGTAATACGTTGCATCTTTTGTAAAAATAGCCAGTGATTTTTGTGGTAAATCAATCTATAGCAAAAATATTGTTGTTTAACCTCTTTCTGTAACATTTACTTTAAAAAAAATGTTGTGTCCCTATTTTGTTGTAATATCGAGAAAAAACAGTACACAGAGTAAGAGGTTTTTGTTGTAAAACTCTCTGTTCTAATAATAAATCACCATGGTGGCATTTTATGTAAATATAAAGATAGTTAGGGGCAGCATGATATACATGTTGTGGTTTGGTGGGACTGCGGGTTGATTTCTCGAAACTTGAGGTGCTAAAATGCAAAACGTTTGCTGCTGCTATTTTTGGCCGGTAGATCGCGATCTGACGGCCGGGACCACAACCGATTTTATCAGCCCACGTCGGTCACCCGACGCTGAGCGCTGTCCTAGCTAATATTGTTTTACGGGATTAGTACCTACTTTTGGGTACTAGCGATAGGGAACATAGAAGTACACTAGGGAGGATTTTTTCACTGGTGTCTAAATGTGACATCGAGGGTTACTACAGACGACTGCTGACTGAAATAATATTTACATATGTGACCTTATTTATATGCACGTCCTAAATCATTCACTACACGAGAGGACAGACAAGGTTACAGAGTACAAAAACATTAGCATCTGTTACTTCTGAAAGAAAAAAAAGTAACAATAAATTTTGGAATAATGACTTAATTTTGGAATAATTTTGTTTATGATCACATTATAATTGTAATAAAAAAAATCATCAAAGCTACCGGGACTTTTTTCGAACAATCATATGTCAAGTTAGTTTCGTAGCGAAGCACGGACAATGTAATTATAGTATATATATAGGCAGGTATTCCTGGAGGTGGCAATTCGGCTCATAGGAGCAAATGCTCTCATTATATAAAATAATTAAAAAACAATTTTAAAAATGTTCAAAAATTCTGATATAAATTTGTTGGTGTACATCTTGACATTCTATGTTAGTGCACAAATTTTCGTGGAGAAACAACATTTTATATGTCGTGTACAAAAAAGACAAAAAAATATCCTGTACGTAGTCGTGTTATAGCATCAAAACTTGTCTTTTTTACAGGAGCCACAATTAATTTTAGTTTTTTTTGAAAACTTGTGTACCAACATAAAATATCTAGATGTACATGTAAAAATTTAGTTTAGAATTTTTTGACACTTTAAAATATGGATTCACATAATGGGAGCATATGCTCCTATGAGCCAAAGTGCATTTCCCGGTATTCCTGCATATGAATCCGATGATATTAGTTCAAGAACTATATATATAGCAAATGGGGTAACTATCTGTCAAAAGAAACAAAATATAGCCAGCTTATATATTATAGTAAATGGGGTAACTATCTGTCAAAAGAAACAAAATATAGCCAGCTTATATACTAGGACTGATAGCAAATAGTAATACGACCTAATTTGATACCCCCTCCATCCCAAAATAAGTCACTTCACTTTTTAGATACGTCTCCACAAAACCGAGTCACTTATTTTGGTTATGAACTTCTTAGGATTTTGCTAGTAGCCTCTTAATTAGCTTGGTTATTTCATGTTCTTAGAGCAACTCCAAACAGAGGCGCTATATCGCGCCTGCGGTAAACAACCGCTGATATACAGCACACGCGGCCGGTTTGCGCCCTCCAGCGAACGCGCTAAAATTACGCACCCTGTAAATCTTTTTCCCCGCGCGGTATTTTGCAACCTCTGACGCCCCAAAATTGACGTTTTCAGTCGAGCACGCGCTATCGTTGTGGCTCGCACGCGAACACCCAACCGCCGTGGTGAAAGTTCACGGATGCGTGCAGTCGACACGTCCGTTGGGAACCCCAAGAGAAATGTGTGATGCGTACAGTAGCAAGTTTTCCCTCATAAAGAAACCAAGGTTTATCGAACCAGGAGGAGCCAAGAAGCACGTTGAAGGTTGATGGCGGAGGAGTGTAGTGCGGCGCAACACCAAGGATTCCGGCGCCAACGTGGAACCTGCACAACACAATCACGAACTTTGCCCCAACGTAACGAGTGAGGTTGTCAATCTAACCGGCTTGTCGTAAACAAAGGATTAGATGTATAGTGTGGATGATGATGGTTGTTTGCGAAGAACAGTAAAGAACAATTGCAGTAGATTGTATTTCAGATGTAAAGAATAGGACCGGGGTCCACAGTTCACTAGTGGTGTCTCTCCCATAAGATAAGCAGATGTTGGGTGAACAAATTACGGTTGGGCAATTGACAAATAAAGAAGGCATAACAATGCACATACATATATCATGATGAGTACTATGAGATTTAATTAGGGCATTACGACAAAGTACATAGACCGCTATCCAAGCATGCATCTATGCCTAAAAAGTCCACCTTCGAGGTTATCATCCGAACCCCCTCCAAGTATTAAGTTGTAAACAACGGACAATTGCATTAAGTATGGTGCGTAATGTAATCAACACAAATATCCTTAGACAAAGCATCGATGTTTTATCCCTAGTGGCAACAGACACATCCACAACCTTAGAACTTTCGTCACTTCGTCCCAGCATTTAATGGAGGCATGAACCCATTATCGAGCATAAATACCCCCTCTTGGAGTCACAAGTATCAACTTGGCCGGAGCCTCTACTAGCAACGGAGAGCATGCAAGAACATAAATAACATATATGATAGATTGATAATCAACTTGACATAGTATTCAATATTCATCGGATCCCAACAAACACAACATGTAGGATTACAGATAGATGATCTTGATCATGATAGGCAGCTCACAAGATCTAACATGATAGCACAATGAGGAGAAGACGACCATCTAGCTACTGCTACGGACCCATAGTCCGAGGGTGAACTACTCACACATCGATCCGGAGGCGATCATGGCGATGAAGAGACCTCCGGGAGATGATTCCCCTCTTCGGCGGGGTGCCGGAGGCGATCTCCCGAATCCCCGAGATGGGATTGGAGGCGGCGGCGTCTCTGGAAGGTTTTCCGTATCGTGGCTCTCGGTACTGGGGGTTTCGCGACGAAGACCTTAAGTAGGCGGAAGGGCAGGTCAGGAGGCGCCACGGGGGCCCCACACAACAGGGCCGCGCGGGCCCCCTGTTGGCCGCAACGCCCTATTGTGGTGGCGCCTCGTGGCCCCACTTCGTCTCTCCCTCGGACTTCTGGAAGCTTCGTGCAAAAATAGGACCCTGTGCGTTGATTTCGTCCAATTCCGGGAATATTTCCTTACTAGGATTTCTGAAACCAAAAACAGCAGAAAACAGCAACTGGCTCTTCGGCATCTCGTCAATAGGTTAGTGCCGGAAAATGCATAAATATGACATATAATGTGTATAAAACATGTGAGTATCATCATAAAAGTAGCATGGAACATAAGAAATTATAGATACGTTTAAGACGTATCAAGCATCCCCAAGCTTAGTTCCTACTCGCCCTCGAGTAGGTAAACGATAACAAAGATAATTTCGAAGTGACATGCTATCATAATCTTGATCATACTATTGTAAAGCATATGAGATGAATGCAGCGATTCGAAGCAATGATGAAGATAATGAGTAAACTAATGAATCATATAGCAAAGACTTTTCATGAATAATACTTTCAAGACAGGCATCAATAAGACTTGCATAAGAGTTACTCATAAAGCAATAAATTCAAAGTAAAGGAATTGAAGCAACACAAAGGAAGATATAAGTTTCAGCGGTTGCTTTCAACTTCAACATGTTTATCTCATGGATAATTATCAACACAAAACAATATAACAAGTGCAATAAGTAAACATGTAAGAATCAATGCACGGTTGACACAAGTGTTTGCTTCTAAGATAGAAAGAATAGGCAAACTGACTCAACAATAAAGTAGAAGATAGGCCCTTCGCAGAGGGAAGCATTGATTACTATATTTGTGCTAGAGCTTTTCATTTTGAAAACAAGAAACAATTTTGTCAACGGTAGTAATAAAGCATATGTGTTATGTATAAGATATCTTATAAGTTGCAAGCCTCATGCATAGTATACTAATAGTGCTCGCACCTTGTCCTAATTAGCTTGGATTAACACACGGATTATCATTGCATAACATATGTTTCAACCAAGTGTCACAAAGGGGTACCTCTATGCCGCCTGTACAAAGGTCTAAGGAGAAAGCTCGCATTGGATTTCTCGCTTTTGATTATTCTCAACTTAGACATCCATACCGGGACAACATAGACAACGAGATAATGGACCCCTCTTTAATGCATAAGCATTCAACAAATGCTTAAAATTCTCATAAGAGATTGAGGATTAGTTGTCCACACCTGAAACTTCCACCATGAATCATGGCTTTAGTTAGCGGCCCAATGTTCTTCTCTAACAGTATGCATACTCAAACCATTTGATCATGAAAATCGCTCTTACTTCGAGACAAGACTAACATGCATAGCAACTCACATGATATTCAACAAAGGTAAAAGTTGATGGCGTCCCAGAAACATGGTTACCGCTCAACAAGCAACTTATTAAGAAATAAGACACATAAGTACATATTCTTCACCACGATAGTTTTTAAGCTATTTGTCCCATGAGCTATATATTGCAAAGACAAAGAATAGAAATTTTAAAGGTAGCACTCAAGTAATGTACTTTGGAATGGCAGGGAAATACCTTGTGGTAGGTAGGTATGGTGGACACAAGTGGCATGGTTATTGGCTCAAGGATTTGGATGCATGAGAAGAATTCCTCTGAATACAAGGCTAGGCTAGCAAGGTTGTTTAAAGCAAACTCAAGTATAAAAGGTGCAGCAAAGCTCACATATGAACATATTGTAGCTATTATAAGACTTTACATTGTCTCCTTGTTGTTCAAACACCTCAACCGAAAAATATCTAGACTCTAGAGATCAATCATGCAAACCAAATTTTAACAAGCTCTATGTAGTTATTCATTAATGAGTACAAGGTACATGATGCAAGAGCTTAAACAAGATCTATATGAGCACAACAATTGCCAAGTATCACATTATTCAAGACATTTTACCATTTACCACATGCGGCATTTTCCATTTCCAACCATATAACAATGAATGAAGTAGTTCAAATTTCGCAATGAACATTAAAGATAAAGCTAAGAACATATGTGTCCATACGAAACCGCGGAGCGTGTCTCTCTCCCAAACAAAGAATGCTAGGATCCAAATTTATTCAAACAAAAACAAAAATGAAAACAAACAGACGCTCCAAGTAAAGCACATAAGATGTGACGGAATAAAAATATAGTTTCACTAGAGGAACCTGATAAGTTGTCAATGAAGAAGGGATGCCTTGGGCATCCCCAAGCTTAGACGCTTGAGTCCATACCTTTCTTGAGAGGAAATTGATATTTAATATTACCTTCCTTCATATCAATGGTAGCACCAACAGTCCGAAGAAAGGGTCTTCCCAATATAATGGGACAAGATGCATTGCATTCAATATCCAAGACAACAAAATCAACGGGGACAAGGTTATTGTTAACCATAATACGAACATTATCAATCCTCCCCAAAGGTTTGTTTATAGCATTATCAACAAGATTAACATCCAAATAACAATTTTTCAATGGTGGCAAGTCAAGCATATCATAAATTTTCTTAGGCATAACAGAAATACTTGCGCCAAGATCACATAAAGCATTACAATCAAAATCATTGACCCTCATCTTAATGATGGGCTCCCAACTATCTTCTAACTTCCTAGGAATAGAAGTTTCAAGTTTTAGTTTCTCTTCTCTAGCTTTTATGAGAGCATCCGTAATATGTTTTGTAAAGGCCAAATTTATAGCACTAGCATTGGGACTTTTAGCAAGTTTTTGTAAGAACTTTATAACTTCAGAGATGTGACAATCATCAAAGTCTAAACCATTATGATCTACAGCAATGGGATCATTATCCCCAATATTTTGAAAAATTTCAGCAGTTTTATCAATTTCAACGAGCTTTAGAAGTTTCGAGCAATTTTGCACGCTTTGCACTAGGAGTAGTAACATTGCCAACACCAATTATTTTACCATTGATAGTAGGAGGTGTAGCAACATGTGAATTATTAACATTACTAGTGGTGGTAATAGTCCAAACTTTAGCTACATTATTCTCTTGGGCTAGTTTTTCGTTTTCTTCTCTTTCCCACCTAGCATGCAATTCGGCCATCAATCTAATATTCTCATTAATTCGAACTTGGATGGCATTTGCTGTAGTAACAATCTTGTTATCAATATCCTTATTAGGCATAACTTTCAATTTTAAAAGATCAAAATCCGAGGCAAGACTATCAACCTTAGAAGCAAGAATATCAATTTTACCAAGCTTTTCCTCAACAGATTTGTTAAAAGCAGTTTGTGTACTAATAAATTCTTTAAGCATAGCTTCAAGACCAGGGGGTACACTCCTATTATTGTTGTAAGAATTCCCATAAGAATTACCATAACTATTACCATTAGCAGAAGGATGTGGCCTATAGTTGTTACCAGAATTATTCCTATAAGCATTGTTGTTGAAATTATTATTTTTAATGAAGTTCACATCAACATGTTCTTATTGGGAAACCAATGAAGCTAAAGGAACATTATTAGGATCAACATTAGATCTACCATTCACAAGCATAGACATAATAGCATCAATCTTATCACTCAAGGAGGAAGTTTCTTCAACAGAATTTACCTTCTTACCTTGTGGAGCTCTTTCCGTGTGCCATTCAGAGTAATTTGTCATCATATCATCAAGAAGCTTTGTTGCCGCCCCCAAAGTGATGGACATAAAGGTACCTCCAGCAGCTGAATCCAATAAGTTCCGCGAAGAAAAAGTCAATCCTGCATAAAAGGTTTGGATGATCATCCAAGTAGTTAGTCCATGTGTTGGGCAATTCTTTACCAAATATTTCATTCTATCCCATGCTTGAGCAACATGTTCATTATCTAATTGCTTGAAATTCATTATGCTACTTCTCAAAGATATAATTTTAGCGGGAGGATAATATCTACCAATAAAAGCATCCTTACATTTAGTCCATGAATCAATACTATTTCTAGGCGAGAGATAGCAACCAATCTTTAGCTCTTCCTCTTAAGGAGAAAGGAAACAATTTTAATTTTATAATGTCACCATCTACATCCTTATACTTTTGCATTTCACATAGTTCAACAAAATTATTAAGATGGGCAGCAGACATCATCACAACTAACACCGAGAAAATTGCTCTCTCATAACAAGATTCGAGTAAAGCGAGGTTTAATTTCAAAGAATTCTGCTGTAGTAGCAGGTGGAGCAATAGGTGTGCATAAGAAATCATTATTATTTGTGCTAGTGAAGTCACACAACTTAGTATTCTCAACAGTACCCATTTTAGCAGTAGTAAATAAAGCAAACTAAATAAAGTAAATGCAAGTAACTAATTTTTTTGTGTTTTCGATATAGAGAACAAGACAGTAAATAAAGTAAAACTAGCAACTAATTTTTTTTGTTTTTGATATAAGAGCAAACAAAGCAGTAAATAAAATAAAGTAAAGCAAGAAAAAAACAAAGTAAAGAGATTGGATGTGGAAGACTCCCTTTGCAGCGTGTCTTGATCTCCCCGGCAACGGCGCCAGAAATTTGCTTGATGCGTGCAGTCGACACGTCCGTTGGGAACCCCAAGAGGAAGGTGTGATGCGTACAGTAGCAAGTTTTCCCTCAGAAAGAAACCAAGGTTTATCGAACCAGGAGGATCCAATAAGCACGTTGAAGGTTGATGGCGGAGGAGTGTAGTGCGGCGCAACACCAGGGATTCCGGCGCCAACGTGGAACTCGCACAACACAATCACGGAACTTTGCCCCAACGTAACGAGTGAGGTTGTCAATCTCACCGCCTTGCTGTAAACAAAGGATTAGATGTATAGTATGGATGATGATGGTTGTTTGCGAAGAACAGTAAAGAACAATTGCAGTAGATTGTATTTCAGATGTAAAGAATAGGACCGGGGTCCACAGTTCACTAGTGGTGTCTCTCCCATAAGATAAGCAAATGTTGGGTGAACAAATTACAGTTGGGCAATTGACAAATAAAGAAGGCATAACAATGCACATACATATATCATGATGAGTACTATGAGATTTAATCAGGGCATTACGACAAAGTACATAGACCGCTATCCAGCATGCATCTATGCCTAAAAAGTCCACCTTCATCTTATCATCCGAACCCCCTCCAGTATTAAGTTGTAAACAACAAACAATTGCATTAAGTATGGTGCGTAATGTAATCAACACAAATATCCTTTGACAAAGCATCGATGTTTTATCCCTAGTGGCAACAGCACATCCACAACCTTAGAACTTTCTGTCACTGTCCTAGATTTAATGGAGGCATGAACCCACTATCGAGCACAAATACCCCCTCTTGGAGTCACAAGTATCAACTTGGCCAGAGCCTCTACTAGCAACGAAGAGCATGCAAGGACATAAATAACATATATGATAGATTGATAATCAACTTGACATAGTATTCAATATTCATCGGATCCCAACAAACACAACATGTAGGATTACAGATAGATGATCTTGATTATGATAGGCAGCTCACAAGATCTAACATGATAGCACAATTGGGAGAAGACGACCATCTAGCTACTGCTATGGACCCATAGTCCAGGGGTGAACTACTCACACATCGATCCGGAGGGCGATCATGGCGATGAAGAGACCTCCGGGAGATGATTCCCCTCTCCGGCAGGGTGCCGGAGGCGATCTCCTGAATCCCCCGAGATGGGATTGGCGGCGGCGGCGTCTCTGGAAGGTTTTCGGTATCGTGGCTCTCGGTACCGGGGGTTTCGCGACGAAGACCTTAAGTAGGCGGAAGGGCAGGTCAGGAGGCGCCACGGGGGCCCCACACAACAGGACCGCCCGGGCCCCCTGTTGGCCGCGCCGCCCTATTGTGGCGGCGCCTCGTGGCCCCACTTCGTCTATCCCTCGGACTTCTGGAAGCTCCGTGCAAAAATAGGACCCTGGGCGTTGATTTCGTCCAATTCCAAGAATATTTCCTTACTAGGATTTCTGAAACCAAAAACAGCAGAAACGAGCAATCGGCTCTTCGGCATCTCGTCAATAGGTTAGTGCCGGAAAATGCATAAATATGACATATAATGTGTATAAAATATGTGAGTATCATCATAAAAGTAGCATGGAACATAAGAAATTATAGATACGTTTGGGACGTATCATTCACCCACACCCTCTCCTTCCCATTTCAACTCTACCATTCCGCTGTCGCCGCACTGATTCGTCGCCGGTGGCGCTTCCCTCTGCGCTCCCACAAAGCTTCCGTTGAGCTCGCCGCGGCGGTAAACCGAGCGAGCTGCCGCCATCACGCCTCTTTTTCACGGGCGCTACTAGCGAGCTGCCGCCGCGCGTCGGCCATTTCGATGCCGCCGTGCTGACCTCCACGGCAACCATGTCCTCGTCAAGCCGTGACGCAACATGGCGCACGCAAGGTGCTCGGCGAAATCATCGAAAGGTATGTTCCCGCCTCCGCCGCGTTGTTTTTTCCCAAGGTAGATGAAGTGAGTTTAATTTTTACGTGTTTGTAGAGGTCCTAGGATGCATCCGACGATGAACTTGAGATTGAGGAAGAAGAGAAAATGTTGATGCTATTGGCTTGGCGCGCCAACAAACAACCGAAGCGAGGCGGCTCGGTTTTTGGTAGACGAAAATTGTGGAGGGAAAGAATCGAAGGCCACAATAGGTTGATGCAGATGTATTTCGACAAAAATCCAACATTTCCCGAGCACTACTTCCGTCGGTGTTTTCGGGTGAGCATCAACTTATTCAAGCACATCGCCGTGGAGGTGACCAAGTTTGATCGCTTTTTTGGCAAAGGAGGAATGCCTCCGGAAACTTGGGCATAGCACCTACCAAAAGGTGACCGCCGCCTTGTATATGGTGGCATACAGTATACCGGCGGGTCTAGTTGATGACCACTTGGCTATGTGTGAGAGTGAAGCCATCGAGTGTGTCAAGCGCTTTGTCGTTGTAGTTGTCCGCGTGTTCGTCACCACCTACCTGAGAGCCCCCAATGCCGAAGACACGGCTAGGATTTGGAGGAGAACGAGGCTCGTGGGTTTCTAGGAATGCTTGGCTCTATTGATTGTATGCACTGGGGTTGGAAGAATTATCCTGGGGCTTGGCATGGACAATTCAAAGGGCACAAAAAGGATTCCACTATCATCCTTGAAGCCGTAGTAGACTACGATACTTGGATTTGGCATGCATTCTTTGGAATGCCTGATATGTCCCAAACGTATCTATAATTTCTTATGTTCCATGCTACTTTTATGATGATACTCACATGTTTTATACACATTATATGTCATTATTATGCATTTTCCGGCACTAACCTATTGACGAGATGCCGAAGAGCCGATTCGTTGTTTTCTGCTGTTTTTGGTTTCAGAAATCCTAGTAAGGAAATATTCTCGGAAATCAACGAAATCAACGCCCAGGGGCCTATTTTTGCACGAAGCTTCCAGAAGACCGGAGGACTTACGAAGTGGGGCCATGAGGTGGCCAGACACCAGGGCGGCGCGGCCTGGGCCTTGGCCGCTGATACGTCTCCGACGTATCGATAATTTCTTATGTTCCATGTCACATTATTGATGATATCTACATGTTTTATGCACACTTTATGTCATATTCGTGCATTTTATGGAACTAACCTATTGACGAGATGCCGAAGGGCCAGTTCCTGTTTTCTGCTATTTTTGGTTCCAGAAATCCTAGTAAGGAAATATTCTCGGAATCGGACGAAATCAAGACCCAGCATCCTATTTTTCCACGAAGCTTCCGGAACACCCGGGAAGGACCGGAGGGGGCCACGAGCCCACCGGACCATAGGCCGGCGCGGCCTGGGTGTGGCCCGCGCCACCCTATGGTGCCGCCGCCTCGTCGACCCTCTGACGCCGCCTCTTCGCCTATAAGAAGCCCCTGGACCTAAAACCTCGATACGAAAAAGCCACGGTACGAGAAACCTTCCAGAGCCGCCGCCATCGCGAAGCCAAGATCTGGGGGACATGAGTCTCTGTTCCGGCACGCCGCCGGGACGGGGAAGTGCCCCGGAAGGCTTCTCCATCGACACCACCGCCATCTTCATCAACGCTCGCTGTCTCCCATGAGGAGGGAGTAGTTCTCCGTCGAGGCTCGGGGCTGTACCGGTAGCTATGTGGTTAATCTCTCTCCTATGTACTTCAATACAATGATCTCAAGAGCTGCTTTACATGATTGAGATTTATATGAGTTTTGTATCACAATTCATCTATGTGCTACTCTAGTGATGTTATTAAAGTATTCTATTCCTCCTGCATGGTGTAAAGGTGACTAGTGTGTGCACCGTGTGGTTCTTGTCGTAGGCTATGATCATGATCTCTTGTAGATTGTGAAGTTAACTATTACTGTGATGGTATTGATGTGATCTATTTGGTTATGTTGATCTATCTTGCACTCTAAGGTTATTTAAATATGAACATTGAATTGTGGAGCTTGTTAACTCCGGTATTGAGGGTTCGTGTAATCCTACGCAATGTGTTCATCATCCAACAAGAGTGTAGAGTATGCATTTATCTATTCCGTTATGTGATCAAAGTTGAGAGTGTCCACTAGTGAAAGTCTATTCCCTAGGCCTTGTTCCTAAATACCGCTATCATCGCTTGTTTACTTGTTTCTATCGCGTTACTACTGCTACCATATTACCACCATCAACTACACGCCAGCAAGCTATTTTCTGGCACCGTTACTACTGCTCATATTCATTCATACCACCTGTATTTCACTATCTCTTCGCCGAACTAGTGCACCTATTAGGTGTGTTGGGGACACAAGAGACTTCTTGCTTTGTGGTTGCGGGGTTGCTTGAGAGGGATATCTTTGACCTCTTCCTCCCGAGTTCGATAAACCTTGGGTGATCCACTTAAGGGAAACTTGCTGCTGTTCTACAAACCTCTCGCTCTTGGAGGCCCAACACTTGTCTACAAGAATAGAAGCTCCCGTAGACATCAAGCACTTTTCACGGCGCCGTTGCCGGGGAGGAAAGGTAAAAGGTACTCACACTCCGGATCTCGGCTACTAAGCTATTTTCGCCGTTGTAAGTACTCGAAGCTATTTCCTTTAGATCCTGCAATTGCATCTTTTTGTTTCTTGTTTACACTAGTTTGGCATAATGGACGACAATGAGCTTCTTATTCTATTTCCCGATTTAAGACATGGATGGTTTGATGCAGGTGCTCAATGAGGCGGGAAGCTGCTCCTTAAC